>NC_081530.1:34072028-34139528 GCF_030273125.1 Centropristis striata
ATTAAAGAAAAGAGAATATGGCTGGTTGTCATGAAGCCAGTCTGAGTTCTGTCTGTGAAGATTATAAGGACATACTTTATTAAACTAAATATATTTCACTTTTATATGAATGAACAATATAGCCACAATGAGGCACAATTCATTGTTTTGTGTTAAAATAATATTTTCTATATTTTTAAACATACTTTTGATTCACAAATAAAACAGATAAAAATGTCATGGTTTCCTCACACTTATATACAATAAATATTTAATAAACTTTATGAAAATAAATATGCATTTGTTTAAAAATGTTTAATTTAACAGAATGTGATCAAATATAATGGTTTTTAACAATGTATAAAGAACAAAACGTGAATGAAAATTGATTGATTGAAAAAAATTACGGTACTGATAGAATTGTTTGCATTAAAATATGTATATTTTAATAAAATTCATGTTGGTGATACCAGATACCCTTGAGCATATTTAAGTGCTTGCTAAAGAAAAAACACCTTTTGTTGTTGTTTTTTTTATTTAAAAATTTGTTACAGTAATGAATTTAGCTCACAGTGTCTCTAAAAATGTCAGAAAATACTTTAAATTATTTAAAATAGATTATAAATTCATATTGAACAGTGACTTTAGATTGTATATGTTATAAAGGGTCAAAGGAAATATGAATTCACTGCAACAAAGACCTCAATCTGGACAAGGATTAAAAAATATGAATATATAAGAGATGGAAAGAGAGAAATAATTGACAGAAAGAGAGAAAACAGAGAGAGAGGAGACAGAATGTAATAAACTAAATGAGGGAAATAAAGCGAAAAGAAACAAACTACAACACAGTTAAAAAGTAATCTGAATAAAACAGAAATCTCTGAATTAACTAGTTTGAGGAAAAGTAATTTCTGCCCGTCAGAACGATTAAAGGAAGTGTCATCATCACAGAGCAGAAAGAGGAGCGAGGAGCGAGGAGGAGAGGAGGAGAGGAACGAGGAGGAGAGGAGGAGAGGAGGAGAGGAGGACAGGAGAGGAGGAGGAGAGGAGGAGAGGAGGAGAGGAGAGGAGGAGAGGAGGAGAGGAGGAGAGGAGAGGAGGAGAGGAGGAGAGGAGAGGAGGAGAGGAGGAGAGGAGAGGAGAGGAGAGGAGGAGAGGAGGAGAGGAGAGGAGGAGAGGAGGAGAGGAGGAGAGTCAAAGCAGGATAAGACTTAAAGAATCCAGCAGTCAGCAGAGAGAGAAACGTCCCTCTACTCACTCTGAATGAGTCTGTCACACATATTAAGTCAGTTATCTGAGACGACGGGACAGAAACTTTAGACGACTGACGGAAACACAACGTTCTAACTTTAACGGCAGAATGGTTTTAACTTTATTTTACTGGAGGAACGTTTGACTTTTCTCCTGTTGGATTCATTCACAATCCTCCACATCCCTTCACTTCACTCTATGGAGTCTCACAGGGCTGTTTTGACCATTTTTAAATCATTTTCATGTCTTTTTTGTCATTTTGTGTCTTTTTTCGTCATTTGTGTCTGCTGTGTCTTTTTTTTTTTTCTGTCTTTTTTGTGTCTTTTTTGTCATTTTGTGTCTTTTTTTGTCATTTTGTGTCTGTTGTTGTGTCTGTTGTTGTCTTTTTTTAGTTATTTTGTGTCTTTTTTTGTCATATTGTGTCTGTTGTGTCTTTTTTTTATATTTTCTGTCTTTTTTGTGTCTTTTTTTGTCATTTGTGTCTTTTTTCGTCATTTTGTGTTCTGTTGTGTCTTTTTTTTATATTTTCTGTCTTTTTTGTGTCTTTTTTGTCATTTTGTGTCTTTTTTTGTCATTTTTGTGTCTTTTTTCGTCATTTTGTGTCTGTTGTTGTGTCTTTTTTGTCATTTTGTGTCTTTTTCCGTCATTTTGTGTCTGCTGTGTCTTTTTTTAGTTATTTTCTGTCTTTTTGTGTTTTTTTTGGTCATTTTGTCTGTTGTTGTGTCTTTTTTGTCATTTTGTGTCTTTTTTTGTCATTTTGTGTCTGTTGTGTCTTTTTAGATATTTTCTGTCTTTTTTGTGTCTTTTTTCGTCATTTTGTGTCTGTTGTTGTGTCTTTTTTTAGTTATTTTGTGTCTTTTTTGTGTCTTTTTTTGTCATTTTGTGTCTTTTTTCGTCATTTTGTGTCAGTTGTGTCTTTTTTTTATATTTTCTGTCTTTTTTGTGTCTTTTTTTTTTCATTTTGTGTCTTTTTTTGTCATTTTGTGTCTTTTTTCGTCATTTTGTGTCTGTTGCTGTGTCTTTTTTTGTCATTTTGTGTCTTTTTCCGTCATTTTGTGTCTGCTGTGTCTTTTTTTAGTTATTTTCTGTCTTTTTGTGTCTTTTTTGGTCATTTTGTCTGTTGTGTCTTTTTTGTCATTTTGTGTCTTTTTTCGTCATTTTGTGTCTGCTGTGTCTTTTTTTAGTTATTTTCTGTCTTTTTTGTGTCTTTTTTTGTCATTTTGTGTCTTTTTTCGTCATTTTGTGTCTGTTGTTGTGTCTTTTTTGTCATTTTGTGTCTTTTTCCGTCATTTTGTGTCTGCTGTGTCTTTTTTAGTTATTTTCTGTCTTTTTGTGTCTTTTTTGGTCATTTTGTCTGTTGTTGTGTCTTTTTTGTCATTTTGTGTCTTTTTTCGTCATTTGTGTCTGCTGTGTCTTTTTTTTTTTCTGTCTTTTTTCTGTCTTTTTTTGTCATTTTGTGTCTTTTTTTGTCATTTTGTGTCTGTTGTTGTGTCTGTTGTTGTCTTTTTTTAGTTATTTTGTGTCTTTTTTTGTCATTTTGTGTCTGTTGTGTCTTTTTAGATATTTTCTGTCTTTTTTGTGTCTTTTTTCGTCATTTTGTGTCTGTTGTTGTGTCTGTTGTTGTGTCTTTTTTAGTTATTTTGTGTCTTTTTTTGTCATTTTGTGTCTTTTTTCGTCATTTTGTGTCTGTTGTGTCTTTTTTTTATATTTTCTGTCTTTTTTGTGTCATTTTGTGTCTTTTTTTGTCATTTTGTGTCTTTTTTCGTCATTTTGTGTCTGTTGTGTCTTTTTTTTATATTTTCTGTCTTTTTTGTGTCTTTTTTGTCATTTTGTGTCTTTTTTTGGCATTTTGTGTCTTTTTTCGTCATTTTGTGTCTGCTGTGTCTTTTTTTAGTTATTTTCTGTCTTTTTTGTGTCTTTTTTTGTCATTTTGTGTCTTTTTTCGTCATTTTGTGTCTGTTGTTGTGTCTTTTTTGTCATTTTGTGTCTTTTTCCGTCATTTTGTGTCTGCTGTGTCTTTTTTTAGTTATTTTCTGTCTTTTTGTGTCTTTTTTGGTCATTTTGTCTGTTGTTGTGTCTTTTTTGTCATTTTGTGTCTTTTTTCGTCATTTGTGTCTGCTGTGTCTTTTTTTTTTTCTGTCTTTTTTGTGTCTTTTTTGTCATTTTGTGTCTTTTTTTGTCATTTTGTGTCTGTTGTTGTGTCTGTTGTTGTCTTTTTTTAGTTATTTTGTGTCTTTTTTTGTCATTTTGTGTCTGTTGTGTCTTTTTAGATATTTTCTGTCTTTTTTGTGTCTTTTTTCGTCATTTTGTGTCTGTTGTTGTGTCTGTTGTTGTGTCTTTTTTTAGTTATTTTGTGTCTTTTTTTGTCATTTTGTGTCTTTTTTCGTCATTTTGTGTCTGTTGTGTCTTTTTTTTATATTTTCTGTCTTTTTTGTGTCTTTTTTTGTCATTTTGTGTCTTTTTTTGTCATTTTGTGTCTTTTTTCGTCATTTTGTGTCTGTTGTGTCTTTTTTTTATATTTTCTGTCTTTTTTGTGTCTTTTTTTGTCATTTTGTGTCTTTTTTTGGCATTTTGTGTCTTTTTTCGTCATTTTGTGTCTGTTGTTGTGTCTTTTTTGTCATTTTGTGTCTTTTTCCGTCATTTTGTGTCTGCTGTGTCTTTTTTTAGTTATTTTCTGTCTTTTTGTGTTTTTTTTTGGTCATTTTGTCTGTTGTTGTGTCTTTTTTGTCATTTTGTGTCTTTTTTTGTCATTTTGTGTCTGTTGTGTCTTTTTAGATATTTTCTGTCTTTTTTGTGTCTTTTTTCGTCATTTTGTGTCTGTTGTTGTGTCTGTTGTTGTGTCTTTTTTTAGTTATTTTGTGTCTTTTTTGTGTCTTTTTTTGTCATTTTGTGTCTTTTTTCGTCATTTTGTGTCAGTTGTGTCTTTTTTTTATATTTTCTGTCTTTTTTGTGTCTTTTTTTTTCATTTTGTGTCTTTTTTTGTCATTTTGTGTCTTTTTTCGTCATTTTGTGTCTGTTGTTGTGTCTTTTTTGTCATTTTGTGTCTTTTTCCGTCATTTTGTGTCTGCTGTGTCTTTTTTTAGTTATTTTCTGTCTTTTTGTGTCTTTTTTGGTCATTTTGTCTGTTGTTGTGTCTTTTTTGTCATTTTGTGTCTTTTTTCGTCATTTTGTGTCTGCTGTGTCTTTTTTTAGTTATTTTCTGTCTTTTTTGTGTCTTTTTTTGTCATTTTGTGTCTTTTTTCGTCATTTTGTGTCTGTTGTTGTGTCTTTTTTGTCATTTTGTGTCTTTTTCCGTCATTTTGTGTCTGCTGTGTCTTTTTTTAGTTATTTTCTGTCTTTTTGTGTCTTTTTTGGTCATTTTGTCTGTTGTTGTGTCTTTTTTGTCATTTTGTGTCTTTTTTCGTCATTTGTGTCTGCTGTGTCTTTTTTTTTTTTCTGTATTTTTTGTGTCTTTTTTGTCATTTTGTGTCTTTTTTTGTCATTTTGTGTCTGTTGTTGTGTCTGTTGTTGTCTTTTTTTAGTTATTTTGTGTCTTTTTTGTCATTTTGTGTCTGTTGTGTCTTTTTAGATATTTTCTGTCTTTTTTGTGTCTTTTTTCGTCATTTTGTGTCTGTTGTTGTGTCTTTTTTTAGTTATTTTGTGTCTTTTTTTGTCATTTTGTGTCTTTTTTCGTCATTTTGTGTCTGTTGTGTCTTTTTTTTATATTTTCTGTCGTTTTTGTGTCTTTTTTTGTCATTTTGTGTCTTTTTTTGTCATTTTGTGTCTTTTTTCGTCATTTTGTGTCTGTTGTGTCTTTTTTTGTCATTTTGTGTCTTTTTTCGTCATTTTGTGTCTGTTGTTGTGTCTTTTTTGTCATTTTGTGTCTTTTTCCGTCATTTTGTGTCTGCTGTGTCTTTTTTTAGTTATTTTCTGTCTTTTTGTGTTTTTTTTTGTCATTTTGTCTGTTGTTGTGTCTTTTTTGTCATTTTGTGTCTTTTTTTGTCATTTTGTGTCTGTTGTGTCTTTTTAGATATTTTCTGTCTTTTTTGTGTCTTTTTTCGTCATTTTGTGTCTGTTGTTGTGTCTGTTGTTGTGTCTTTTTTTAGTTATTTTGTGTCTTTTTTGTGTCTTTTTTTGTCATTTTGTGTCTTTTTTCGTCATTTTGTGTCAGTTGTGTCTTTTTTTTATATTTTCTGTCTTTTTTGTGTCTTTTTTTTTCATTTTGTGTCTTTTTTTGTCATTTTGTGTCTTTTTTCGTCATTTTGTGTCTGTTGTTGTGTCTTTTTTGTCATTTTGTGTCTTTTTCCGTCATTTTGTGTCTGCTGTGTCTTTTTTTAGTTATTTTCTGTCTTTTTGTGTCTTTTTTGGTCATTTTGTCTGTTGTTGTGTCTTTTTTGTCATTTTGTGTCTTTTTTCGTCATTTTGTGTCTGCTGTGTCTTTTTTTAGTTATTTCGTGTCTTTTTTGTGTCTTTTTTTGACGTCATGAAGAAGTCGGGGACTCCAGAGGGTTAATGGGAAACGTGAGGCGGTTTCAGCTCTAAATCCCAGAGAGAATCTGTTGGACATTTAAAATGTTGAGAAGCTCCCGTGGCTCTCTGTGTCCTGTCTGGATCCTTCTCTCTCCACATCGGACCAGCTGGAGCCTCCAGATTACACCTCCTACTCCCTCCTCATAGGGCTGGAGATATGGCCCTCGGGGGTCTGGGGGCACGCCCACTGGAGAGTTTTTTTAAATAAAAGCTCAAATTTGACTAAAAAAAGACACAAAATGACCAAAAAAGTCACAAATTGACCACAAAATGATTTTTTTTTTAAATGACCAAAAAAGACACAAAATGATAAAAAAAGACACAAAAAAACACACAAAATGACAAAAAAAACACACAAAATGACCAAAAAAAACCCCACACAAAATGACCAAAAAGACTAAAACACATGAACACTTTATCACAGTGGAGACAGAGCTGACTTCTAAAATGATTTGGCGACCCCCAGAAATCATCTCGCGACCCCAATTGGGGACGGGACCCCCAGGTTGAGAATAGCTGGTCTAGGTAATAATGGAAACCCTTACACCACTACGGCAACAAGTAGGAATGTTGCCAATATCATGATATTTTTTTTTTTTACTCATAAAAAAATGATACCAGTATAATGGTGAACGATAGGATATGGCACATCACTCCCTCTTCACCTCCTGAGCTCGTTCACTGTTTAAAAAGCTCATCATGCTCCGAGTGTGTGCTCTGTGTTCACATATTCCCTCATCATCCTCCTCTCCTGGTCCTCCCTGCTCCTCTCCTGCTCCTCCCTGAGCCCTCCCTGCTCCTGAGAGGATGAAGATCATCCTGAGCTCTTCCTGTCTTCCCTCTCTCTGAGTCTTCACCCTTCAGGCCGTAATGAGAACGTGGAGATTTAATGGCCACACCGTTAATGACCAAAAGAACTCTGGAACATTTTGAGGAACTGTGGCAGCGACTCTGCATCCAGAGCAGCTCTCAGGTTTAGTTGGAGGTCAGAATATTCACTCAGAGTCCAGCAGCATCATGAGGCCCCATCATGGTCCAGAGATCTCCAACACTACCGACTCTCATACATCTTCTTCATGTGCTCACAGAGTCTAGACGTTATTGTGCCAATCAGCTCGCTGCACTAATGTAACTGTTGCTTTTTCAAGGCTGATGAGAAAATTCACACAAAAAATAGATTTCAGCCTGTGGGAGCAGATGAATGGAGCCACGATGTGCTGCGTCTCGAGGTCAGAGCCACAAAAGATGATATTAGCGTATTACTGCTGAATATAAAGCTGTCTGACCTACTTTCAGTTACAGCACCAAGACAAGACGTCTTTTCTTTTACACCAAATGTTTAAATATCATCCGAAGCCAGTCAGGGCTGGCTCAACCATGTCTGCCGCAGATATTAATCAACAGGACAACATGTACCAGTGATTCAACAGCATCTGTCCTTGTCATTTACTGAATATCCTCTGGGGAACATGAATGTAAACTTCCCAGTGGATAAACATTTAACCCTCTAGAGTCCATGAAAGCACCTGCACATTAACTTCTTCATGACGTGAAGACATAAACATGAAGCAGCTTCCAAATAAAGTTCTGGCGGAGATAATGTCAAATATATTTAGTATAAAAATGTAGAACTAGATATTATCCTCATTTTACCTGTTATATGTTATATTTGCAACCTGTGTTCATATTTGCAACATTTACAATTCTGTGTATTGAAACATAATTTTCAAGATCTGATTTTATGTTTCCTTTGTTTCTTTTGGGTTCAACATTTTTATCAAGTAAGTCAAAGTTAAAAATTAATTATCAGGACATATGAGAGGAAGCGCTGAAAAAACTGATACCAACATGGCATGGTGAAGATTTTTTAACTGATTTTTTAAAGGACATAAGAGCCAAAGATTTCAGAGGGTTAAATCCATACAGGGATCCTACAGCTTAAGGCAAGTTAAGTATATATATAAATATATATATATATATATATATATATATATATATATATATATATATATATATATATATATATATATATTTGGGCTTTCATGAAAAAAAATTCAAGAGTACATTTTTTGTATTTGCCAACTGTTGAGATTTGCAGTTTACACTACAGTTAGATTTATGATTGATTTTAATTTTGTTGTAGGATTTTTATTTATTTATACAGACTAAAATATAATTTTCTATATATTTTTCAGTATTTTTTAATATCGTTAAAAATATGGTTATCACGAAAATACTCTGAAATATTGTGATATTCTTTTAGGGCCATATGGCCCAGCCCTACCCTCCACTAATGGCCAGATAATAAATGCCGAGCCTTGTGTGGAAATGATCGTACGTCCTCTTTACGCTCACTTTGTCGTACGCTTGTCTGATAAATGAGGACCAGTGTGTTGTCAGATCCTCCTGCAGGTTGTGTGTCTGCTACAAGGCTTCTTGACTGTTGTATGGTAATGTTCTGTGAATGTAAAAACATCCAGAATGCAGCAGAACATTGTGAAACATCAGGCAGGAACTTGTTATCTCTGCTGCTGTCAAACTGCCTTTGACCTGCTGCTGAACTTCCAGGCTCCATAAACACAACGAGTCTGCTGCTTCTCTTATAATCCAGAGGAAACTCACCATCTAATGCTCAACGTGTCAGACTAAACCCTGAGAGAGGACATGTTGCCTTTAGTCTGCACAACAACAGCAGAGAGAAACAAGCTGCAGGAGCACAACTCAAACTTTAAACGTGACAGAGAGAGAAAGAATATTCCCAGTGGCGGTTCTAACCAGGGGCCTCCAGGGGCCCGGGCCCTGAGAAGGAGCCTTTGGCCCCTGCTGTGGCCCCTGTGTCTAATTAATGATAAAATGATCAATTTAGAACAATGAACAATGGACATTACATTGTATAATAGTTTAACTCTATGGAGTCTTTAAGGGCTATTTTGTCCATTTTTGAATCCTTTAAATGTCTTTACGTGTCTTTGTCAGTCATTTTGTGTCTTTTTTGGTCATTTTGTGTCCGTTGTGTCCTTTTTTGGTCATTTTGTTTCTTTTTTTGGTCATTTTGTTTCTTTTTTAGTCATTTTGTATCTTTTTTGGTCATTTTGTGTCTTTTTTAGTCATTTTGTATCTTTTTTGTCATTTTGTGTCCTTTTTTGGTCATTTTGTGTCTTTTTTTGTCATTTTGTGTCTTTTTTTGGTCATTTTGTGTCTTTTTTGTCATTTTGTGTCTTTTTTGGTCATTTTGTGTCCGTTGTTGTGTCTTTTTTTGGTCATTTTGTGTCCTTTTTTGGTCATTTTCTGTCCTTTTTTGGTCATTTTGTTTCTTTTTTTGGTCATTTTGTTTCTTTTTTAGTCATTTTGTATCTTTTTTGTCATTTTGTGTCCTTTTTTGGTCATTTTGTGTCTTTTTTGGTCATTTTGTGTCTTTTTTGGTCATTTTGTGTCCGTTGTTGTGTCTTTTTTTGGTCATTTTGTGTGTTTTTTTGGTCATTTAGTGTCCTTTTTTGGTCATTTTGTGTCCTTTTTTGGTCATTTTGTTTCTTTTTTTGGTCATTTTGTGTCTTTTTTTTGTCATTTTGTGTCTTTTTTTTGTCATTTTTATGTATTCTGAGGGTTGTTTTTTCTGGTAATTCTGTTTTCTCACTTTTTTTGGTCTGCTTTGTTTTTATGTCTGGATGTGGTGAAGAAGTCATGCTTTGGTGCTTTTGGAGACTCCAGAGGGTTAATTGTGCAATAAAATATTGTATAAAGATCATTCTGACTGTACTGCACTTTCAAAATAAAAAAAAGTGATTGTGCACAAAAATGAGAAATGTCACTGTCAAAAAAATACAAAAAAAAACCTGTTATTGTTGGTGAGTCTCGTTATTTCAATCAATGTATTTGTATCTTCCAAATATACTGAAATGAGATGTTTAAATAAGCTAAAATAAAGATTTTGAATGCTTAAATATCATCTTTGCCATTTTTTTATGTGCTAATGTGTCGCTCTGATTAAACACTTGGCCCCCACAGTCAAACTGGTCTAGAACCGCCACTGTATCCTGGATTTAACATATACCAGTGCTGTTGGTGTTTTAAACCTTGAGACAGTAGAAGAAGTGGTTCAGCTCTCCTGATGGATGTGTTTCAGTCACTAGCAGCTCTCTAGACGCTGATAGTTTCTCTGCGTGTGGCTGTTAGTGCTGATCTTTGTCAGTTGGACTGTTTTTGCAATGAGGCTCATTTGCATAGAAAGGAGCCAATTTTACACCAGATGTATGCACAGCACTTATTTTAAATATGAGCAAATAGCACCAAACACTATTTGCTCTGCGGTGGCGGCGTGTGCTTTGACAATTACACGCTTTCTTTTTGTCTTATTACAGCAAGTTTAATGGCTGCAGAAGCAATCCTCTGCTGAGTGAATATTTTAACCCTCTGGAGGCTCCAAAAGCACCAAAGCATGGCTTCTTCATCACATCCAGACTAGAAAACAAAGCAGACCAAAAAAAGACAGAAAATGACAGAAAATTACCAAAAAAGACACAAAATGAGAAGTTAGAATAACCAAAAAAAAACCCACAGAAGACACAAAATGACAAAAAACGACAGAAAATGACCAAAAAAAGACACAAAATAACTAAAAAGACACAGCAACAGAAACAAAATGACAAAAAGACACAGAAAAGAAACAAAATGACAAAAAAGACAGAAAATGACCAAAAAAAAGACAGAAAATGACCAAAAAAAGACAGAAAATGATCAAAAGAGACACAAAATGAGACGTCAGAATAACCAAAAAAAAACCCACAGAAGACACAGAATGACAAAAAAAGACAGAACATGACCAAAAAAGACACAAAAAAGAAACAAAATGACAGAAAATTACCAAAAAAAGACACAAAATAACTAAAAAAGACACAAGAACAGACACAAAATGACCAAAAAAGACACAAAAAGACTAAAAAAAGACATAAGACACAAAATGACCAAAAAAAGACACAAAATAACCAAAAAAGACTCAGCAACAGACACAAACTGACCGAAAAAGACACATAAAAATAACAAAATGGCAAAAAAGACAGAAAATGACCAAAAAAAGACACAAAATGACAGAAAATGACCAAAAAAAGACACAAAATAACTAAAAAAGACACAACAACAGAGACAAAATGACCAAAAAATGACCAAAAAAGACACAAAATGACTCACAAAGACATGAAAAGGATTAAAAAAGGACCAACTAGCCCTGTAAGACTCATAGTTAAGATGCTGGGTGAATATTTGAACATGCAGAGTGAAATAATCAGGTGACTCAGCGCTGCAGCCTGCAGAGAACCAAGAGTTGATGACGTGATTCTCACAAACCCACAATTTATGTGACAGCTCCTCAAATTATTGTCATTTCTCAACTGTATCAATTTTCTCCACCTCCTATATAATCAGAGAGTGGCCATCGCTCCACTCACACACTGTTATTTACAGGCTTCTCACTCTCGTTCTACTCTGGACTTGTTCTCTCTCTCTCTGTTTTAAAGCCCACAGATCCGGTGGAAATATCCAAAAACTAATGAGCCCTTATGGGTTTAAATCCCCATGTTTTTGTTTTGGTTCATGGTGTTGAATTCATCATGAATCTTTCCCTCCAAAAGCTCCATCAGCACAGTTAAAACCTCACATATTAAATCTAAAAGCCTTTTAACTTTGTTTGTGAGTCATTTCTTTAATCCCCTCGGTCTCTTCCTGATAGTCATTTAACTCTTTGTGTCCTCTGTATGAGTTCTGTCTGTGAAGATTATAAGGACATGCTTCATTAAATTCATATATTTCACTTTTATATGAATGAACAATATAGCCATAATGAGGCACAATTCATTGTTTTGTGCTAAAATAATATTTTCTAAACATATTTTGGATTCACAAATTCATTACTGTAATGCATCCAGATGAAAATTTCATGGTTTCCCCACACTTAAATAGTAATATTTTTGAGAAAAAAGTTGCAAATTTACTAGATTAAAGTGGCAAATCTACAAGAAAAAAAGTCACAGATTTAAGAGATTTAAAGTGGCAAATCTGTGCAAAAAAAGTAGCAGATTTAAGAGATTTAAAGTGGCAAATCTGTGAAAAAAAGTTGCATATTTAAGAGATTTAAAATGGCAAATCTGTGCAAAAAAAAGTTGCAGATTTAAGAGATTTAAAGTGGCAAATCTGTGCAAAAAAATAGCAGATTTAAGAGATCTAAAGTGGCAAATATGTGCAAAAAAGTTGCAGATTTAAGAGATATAAAGTGGCAAATCTGTGCAAAAAAATAGCAGATTTAAGAGATTTAAAATGGCAAATCTGTGCAAAAAAAATAGCAGATTTAAGATATCTAAAATGGCAAATCTGTGCAAAAAAAAAAAAGCAGATTTAAGAGATTTAAAGTGGCAAATCTGTGCAAAAAAGTAGTAATTTAAGAGATCTAAAGTGGCAAATCTGTGCAAAAAAAGTAGCAGATTTAAGAGATTTAAAGTGGCAAATCTGCAAAAAAAGTAGCAGATTTAAGAGATTTAAAGTGGCAAATCTGTGCAAAAAAAGTAGCAGATTTAAGAGATTTAAAGTGGCAAATTTGTGCAAAAAAAGTAGCAGATTTAAGAGATTTAAAGTGGCAAATTTGTGCAAAAAAAGTAGCAGATTTAAGAGATTTAAAGTGGCAAATCTGTGCAAAAAAAGTAGCAGATTTAAGAGATTTAAAGTGGCAAATCTGTGCAAAAAAGTTGCAGATTTAAGAGATTTAAAGTGGCAAATCCAGGCAAAAAAAGTAGCAGATTTAAGAGATTTGAAGTGGCAAATCCAGGCAAAAAAGTTGCAGATTTAAGAGATTTAAAGTGGGAAATATGTGCAAAAAAAGTAGCAGATTTAAGAGATTTAAAGTGGGAAATATGTGCAAAAAAAGTAGCAGATTTAAGAGATTTAAAGTGGCAAATCTGTGCAAAAAAGTAGTAATTTAAGAGATCTAAAGTGGCAAATCTGTGCAAAAAAAGTAGCAGATTTAAGAGATTTAAAGTGGCAAATCTGCAAAAAAAGTAGCAGATTTAAGAGATTTAAAGTGGCAAATCTGTGCAAAAAAAGTAGCAGATTTAAGAGATTTAAAGTGGCAAATTTGTGCAAAAAAAGTAGCAGATTTAAGAGATTTAAAGTGGCAAATCTGTGCAAAAAAAGTAGCAGATTTAAGAGATTTAAAGTGGCAAATTTGTGCAAAAAAAGTAGCAGATTTAAGAGATTTAAAGTGGCAAATCTGTGCAAAAAAAGTAGCAGATTTAAGAGATTTAAAGTGGCAAATCTGTGCAAAAAAGTTGCAGATTTAAGAGATTTAAAGTGGCAAATCCAGGCAAAAAAAGTAGCAGATTTAAGAGATTTGAAGTGGCAAATCCAGGCAAAAAAAGTAGCAGATTTAAGAGATTTAAAGTGGCAAATCCAGGCAAAAAAGTTGCAGATTTAAGAGATTTAAAGTGGCAAATCTGTGCAAAAAATTGCAGATTTAAGACATTTAAAGTGGCAAATCTGTGCAAAAAAAGTAGCAGATTTAAGAGATTTAAAGTGGCAAATCCAGGCAAAAAAAGTTGCAGATTTAAGAGATTTAAAGTGGCAAATCTGTGCAAAAAAAGTAGCAGATTTAAGAGATTTAAAGTGGCAAATCTGTGCAAAAAAAGTTGCAAACAATTAACCAGTGACTTTAGATTGTATAAGTTATGTATTGAATGCTCTGTGATGTTTGCAATGAGCTGCAGCATGTTGATGAGAATCAGCCTCTCTTCTCCTCATCCCTCAGATAATTCGGCCTCTTTTGTCACATTATCTGTCTCCAGTTTGAGTGTAAAAAGCCGATCTCCCTCTCTATGCTGGTTGTCATGGCTCCCTCAGCGCTCGGCTCATCCCTCATAGGTTCAAATCCCTGATTACAGCGTCTCTGTTGTCACACCATCTATCTTCCCTCTAGAAAACCCAATCATCCCCCTCTCCTCTCCTCTCCTCTCCTCCTCTGGCTCCTCCCCGGGCCATCATCTCATCCCTCACTCTCTAACGGGATCCATCCATCATCGGCGGCGTCGGAGGCCCCGCCGCTTAAAAAGCGGAGAGCGCCGTTAGCGTCGTTAGCGTGTGCTAATGTGTGTAATGTGGTGCAGAGGGAGGCCTGATGGAGGAGAGATGGATGGAGTCTCCTCCTCCTGCTGAGAGTCGACTGTTTGTTCTGTAATAATGCAGCTGCAGCAGAGGAAACATAGCAGCTATCAGTCAGTCTAACACAAGAGGAGAGGACGTTAGGACATGTTGGTGTCCTCAGCTCTGCAGCATTAAAGGGACGGATGTTGGACACTGACAGGCTGATGTCTCTGTTAACTGATCTGACTGTCTGGAGGCTCTGGTGGGAGGAAACACTGGAGCAAAGTTTAAATACCTTTAACGTTATAGGTGAGAGAGGAGCTGCTAACAGGTGTCAGGAGGCAACAATTATTACGTTTGTTATTGTATTATAATGGATTGGTACAGTCCATACATTGAACTGTAAAATAAAATGTTTAAATGTACATTTCCTTTATTAAAAATATTTACCATAAAATAAAAGTTGAAATTAATTAGTCAGTAACTGATATTGGGACATTACATATATATCTATATATATTAATAATAATAATAATTATTATTATTATTATTGTTGTTATTTAAAAATTAAAAACAAAAAAAATAATTTGCTGTATTAATCTACAGGATTTAAAAAAATGTTTTTATTGCATATACCATGAAAAAGTACATTTCCTTTATTACAAATATTTATCATAAAATAAAAGTTGAAATTAATTAGGTAGTAACTGATGGGGGGGACATAACCTATTTAAATATATATATATATATATATATATATATATATATATATATATATATATATATACACATACATACATACATTATTATTTTTTATTATTATAATTATAATTTTTATGATTATTATTATTATTTAAAAATTAAAAACCCAAAAATAAATTTTCTGTATTATTCTACAGGGTTTACATTTTTTTATTGCATATATCATGAAAAAGTACATATTTACCATAAAATAAAAGTTGAAATTGTAAAAAAAAAAAAAACGCATCACATTGCTGAATGTAAAATTAAGGTGAATTTGTTTTTTATTGCAGTGAAATTTTAATTCAAATGTAAAAAAAAAAGTCTGGCAGCAAAAGTTGTCATATACTTACCATCAAATTAATTATTTATTATTAATAAAAAACTTTAGTTATATATATATAACTATATATATATATATATATGTATAGTTATGTATAATATATATATTATATGTTAAGGTATTTACTGAATATGATCTGTATTTTTAAAGAAATTATCTGTAAAATAAAGTTTTCTTTTCTGTTACAACTTTTGCCGCCAGACTTTTCACAGTTTCTGACTTAATTTCTTTATTCTTTATTAGTTTCTAACGTAATTTCTTTATTTGTTTATTTTTTGTTTACAGTGCAGTTTATAAAGTTGCTGCTAAATTGTATCAGGAGGCTTTAGGGGAAGTTGTGGTAATTATTTGGTATTGTCTGGTATTACAATGGATATTACAGTCATGTTATTGCTTTAGACTGCAGGCACAACATGAAAACTCCCAGCAGACTTTTAATTGCCCAGATGGCTGAATCTCATTTACAATATGACCGAATCACTAAAACATGTATTCAAATGTTCCATTTAAAGAAAGTATTTCTCCCTTATTACCTTTTATAACTATAAATCATAAGGAGGTCCTAAATGAGCAGGTTGCCCCTGGTTCCTCCGGGGCTTTATAGACTCTCAGAGAGGAATAAATCTTTTATTTTGGCGGGGGGGAGGAGGATAAAGCCCCCTCCATCCATCTCCTGGATCTCCCCTCTGGCACCAGGAGGTGAATAGTGAACAACACACAGTTCTCCTCTGCTTTCACTGTTTGTTTCAGCTCAGTGACACTTTATATTAACCCTCTGGAGTTAACTGGAGCTATTCTGTTGGTTTTTGACTCTTTTTTTTCATTCTGCCTGTATATGCAACTTAAATAATGATCACCATCTCATGCTGGGATCATCTTTTTCATCACAACCTCACCTCATTATTATTTGGTGATTTTGACTTACTGGATCAACGTTTTGAAACACACAGAAACACAAAAAAACACACAAAAAATGAGAAAAAACCTATAAAAACACACAGAACAGACACATAAAAACCACAAAAACACAAAAAACACGCAAAAAATTAAAAAATTTAAAAAAAAAACAGATAAAATCACACACAAAAAAAGTAAACATAAAACATTGCATTGAAAATGTTGAAATGCACACTGGAAAACACACAGAAACAACACACAAAAACACACAAAAATAAATTAGAAAAAAAACATAAAAACACACAGAACACAAACACAGAAAAAACACAAAAACACACACAAAAAAAAAAAAAACACAGATAAAATCACACACAAAAAAGTAAACATGAAAAATTGCATTGAAAATGTTGAAAAAAAGTAAAATCATGTTACTACACTTGGTCGTGGTGATTTTTCCCTTTGCTGAAAAAGAGTTGACGCACAAAATTGAACATGGAAACTTGTAGAAAAGCCAAAACTTTAGTTGAGCTGACAGCAGGAAACATGCTGCTGAACGTTTCTACGTCATGAAGAAGTCAAAGAGCTGCGGTGCTTTTGTCGAGAATATTTCCCTAAACTAGGATAAACTAAGTCTTGGTGTTGGAGGCTGGCAGGTTTCAGGTTTCACAGATAAAAAACCTGATGGATGTTAGTCAGATATTCACTCTGTGTGTCTCCTCAACAACTCATTTATAGTGAGTGTCAGCTCTTTGTTTAGCTTTCTGCAACAACTATATCATCCCAAGAATCACCTCAATGAATACAGTTTATTGGAATAATGTATAAATACTAACAGCAGTGTTTCCCCGACCATTATATTAGGGGGGGTGGCCTGAATTTACTGTGAAAATGTAATGTGAGGTATTTGCTCTCATTTAGCTCTCAGAGTGCACAAGATCGATGCATTTTATTTAACCCTTTGATGCCCAACATGGTCTAAAGTGACCCCACTGAGTTTTTATGTTCTATATCTTTGCAGTGAATTCCATCATTCAATATTGCAGGTTTTCCTCAAATAACTTGATTTTGATCATCATACATCCTAATTTTTGTTTTCATTTCTTACTTTTTGAATAAAAAACCTTTTTTTATCACTACTCTTCTAATGCACAAGGTGATTTTTGACCCATGTTGGTCATTAGAAGGTGTTTATATGTTGTCACCAATTTAAAACCTGACAAAGAAGACACAAATATTAACTATCCTATTTTGTTAAATTGGTGTTTTTTCCAGTGGAAATTATTATTTGGTGGCTCTAATAAGTCTCAAATGTTAAAATATGTGATTTATGTATGTGATATGATCTGATATAATCTGGTGGTTCTAACAACTCTTTTAAAGTTAAACCTTCAAAATAAGACAAACATAGTTACACATATACTCAAACTGTTAATTTAGTGAATCACTTTTTGTATCACTATGCTTCTAATGCACAAGGTCATTTTAGACCCATGTGTGTAAACTTGATGTAATAATACAGAAACAGTTTTTCTTCACAACGTATGAAAGGAAAAATGGATATAATGATCTGTTGTAATAATAAAAAAGATATTCAAACACACAGCAGCAGTAAATAACATGGGGAATGAATTTGGGTCATTTTTGACCCTTGTTGTGTATCAAAGGGTTAAAAATGTACAAAGTTTTCTCCCGCTGGGTCATGCATGTTGGAAAATATGTGTGTGTGGTGATTTAAATATACTGAAATATTTGAAGTATCCTTAAAAAACCCAAATCCAACTGGCACTGTGGCATAGAATCAAACCATAATACTCTGGATCCATTTTAGCTAAAAAAACAACAACAACAACAACACTGTGGCACTTTTCTGTCATCAAACTGAGCTGCCAGCTTTGTGGTCCAGAGTCTGAAATGAAATGTGTCCTTTTGTGCCAAAAATGTGCAAAAATGGCAGCATTTGTTCTGGCTTTTGTTGTTTTGTTGTCTTATTTATTCTGAGAATGAAATTCAACACCATCAATGAATGAAAGGTGAGAGTTTTAATCGCAATATGCATGAAAATCGTTTTTCATCTCAACCTAAACCCTCTGGAGTCTTAATCTTTTTATTAAAAATATACGTTTTATTTACAGTAGTAACTGTATTTATATATGATATGTAGACAAGCTGAGAAAGTTCAATCATAGGAGCTTTCACAGTGTCACATTTATGTTTCTAGACCATTTTTAAAATGTGAATTTTCTTTCTACAATGAAAACTATTACTATTTTTAATTTACATGCAAATAGACTGTTTTATAGTTTTATTATTTATTTTTTTCTGCTGTTTTTGTGTGTATAAATGGTTAAAAATATTTTTTAAATGGTACATTTCCATAGAAACCTGTGTCTTTTGTTTGTATTTTGGGTTCCTGCAGCTTTATACTTTGTTAATTAAAATAAAACGTAAAATCTGACTGATAGCCACGTTTGTGTGGAGAAAAAGGAGCCATGCATAAACACAGACAGAAATTAATACATAGGAAGTTGACAAATTTGAACCAAAACCTCCTGGATTCAGAGGTTTAATCTTGATACTTTGTAGCATTTTTTCAGTAAAAAAGCGTTTAGCAGCCAAAGTCACTTTGACTCGGGGGACGGTGGAGACCAAAAACTAGCTAAAAGCGAGTTAAACGAGAGAGAATTCATCAGGTGGACACAAACACAAAGCCTCCTCCTGGAGGAACATGAAGCTCTACAGCTGTTAGTTAACCGGGGTTTGACTCACGTGTGCGTCCCATGCGTGAGGCGGTGGGCCCGTCCCCCTCGGGGTAGGCCGGAGTAATGGAGACCTTGTACTCTGTGTCTGAGAGCAGAGGCTGCAGGACCAGACTGCTCTGACCCGACGGCACCGTCCTCTGGAACACAAACACACAAACACACCACAGTTAAAATACAGCAGCAGAGAGTTCACAGGGAGTTAAAGACAGACTCAAACTACCTCTGATTACCTGGGGGCCGCTGGAGGCTGGATCATGACAAAAAAAGACACTAAATTATTTTAAAAAGACACAAAATGACACAAAAAATACACAAAATTACAAAAAAAAGACACAAAATTATAAGAAAAAGACACAAATTATGACAAAAAAAGACACTAAATTACTTTAAAAAGGACACAAAATGACCAAATGACATTTTAAAATAATTTTGTGTCCTTTTTGGTAATTTTGTGTCTTTTTTAAGTAATTTAGTGTTTTTTCAGTCATTTTGTGTCTTTTTTTGGTAATTTTGTGTCTTTTTTAAGTAATTTAGTGTTTTTTCAGTCATTTTGTGTCTTTTTTTTGTCATTTTGTATCTTTTTTTTAGTCATTTTGTGTCTTTTTTGTGTCATGTTGAGACTGCCTCCAGCGGCCCCCAGGTAATTAGAGTTTGAGACAGTAAGTAGTATTTAACAGTAGAAATGTGTATTCACCCATGAACCATTCACAACAATTAAACTCAGATAAACAACAAACTTTATCACCGTCTTTTAGAAATCCAAAACAAAGATTTTTCCCCTCCCACTCCCAACCCCTGGGGATCACAGCGTAACCACGACGATATGAAAATACAATTTTTGACCAACAAATTGATGAAATAACTGTTTGTATCATTGTTTTCTTTCTCCAGCAGGATGATTGTCTGACTGTTCTCTGAATGAGAAACTCACTCAGTGTTTTGAGCAATTATATATATTTTTCATTATTTTGAGACTTGCAGAGATCGATGAAAATCAAATCTCAAAATCACAAAAAAATCCTGCTCACTAAGAGATATAATATAATATTTCCTTATTCCACAGCCACTCCTCCTGTGGGACAGATCCTCCAATGAACCAGAAAAGAAAATTAAGATTACATAAGAACCAAAACAGAGAGGAAGTGCATTAGCCTGTAGATGGCGGCTTTGAGGCTTTGAGGTGCTGCGGCGAGGCTTTGAGGCGCTGCGGCGAGGCTTTGATGCTCTGCGGCGAGGCTTTGAGGCTCTGCGGCGAGGCTTTGAGGCGCTGCGGCGAGGCTTTGAGGCTTTGAGGTGCTGCGGCGAGGCTTTGAGGCTTTGAGGTGCTGCGGCGAGGCTTTGAGGCGCTGCGGCGAGGCTTTGATGCTCTGCGGCGAGGCTTTGAGGCTCTGCGGCGAGGCTTTGAGGCGCTGCGGCGAGGCTTTGAGGCTCTGCGGCGAGGCTTTCAGGCGCTGCGGCGAGGCTTTGAGGCTCTGCGGCGAGGCTTTGAGGCTTTGAGGCGCTGCAGCGAGGCTTTGAGGCGCTGCGGCGAGGCTTTGAGGCGCTGCGGCGAGGCTTTGAGGCGCTGCGGCGAGGCTTTGAGGCGCTGCGGCGAGGCTTTGAGGCTCTGCGGCGAGGCTTTGAGGCTCTGCGGCGAGGCTTTGAGGCGCTGCGGCGAGGCTTTGAGGCTTTGAGGCTTTGAGGCGCTGCGGCGAGGCTTTGAGGCTCTGCGACGAGGCTTTGAGGCGCTGCGGCGAGGCTTTGAGGCGCTGCGGCGAGGCTTTGAGGCGCTGCGGCGAGGCTTTGAGGCGCTGCGGCGAGGCTTTGAGGCGCTGCGGCGAGGCTTTGAGGCTCTGCGGCGAGGCTTTGAGGCGCTGCGGCGAGGCTTTGAGGCTTTGAGGCTTTGAGGCGCTGCGGCGAGGCTTTGAGGCTCTGCGACGAGGCTTTGAGGCGCTGCGGCGAGGCTTTGAGGCTTTGAGGCGCTGCGGCGAGGCTTTGAGGCGCCGCGGCGAGGCTTTGAGGCTCTGCTGCTGCTGCTCAGGTTAATGGTGTCCTGGTTTGTCTGTGAACTGGGCCTTTGTTACCTGCTGATCCCTGAATGAGTCATGGTCCAGCTGAAGAGAGAAACTAATCTGCTGCTTCGCCCCGCGGGCTTCTTCTGTCTCTGTTCCTCTCTGCTCCTTTGTTCCTCTCTCCTTCCTCTGCTCTTAATTACAACGACTCATTGATTTATATTCATATTTCATGCCGTTTGTCTTTATAAATCAGTGCAGAAGTGGAGCTTTTACTTTTACTTTTCTTTCAAACTTCTTACTTCTGCCAGTTCTCATTCTCATCTAAAGCCGGGAGACGCAACTGTGGCCGCCGTCGCTAACTGTGCACAACGTCAGCAGCTGATCATAAACAAACCAGCATGGCTAATTATGCTGATGGTGAATTAACCCGTATCACTAACTGTACACAGAGTGTCTGGTGCTTGTTGTAAACAAACAGAGATCGCTAAGTGAACACCTCCTGCAGCAGCAGCACATACACACTGTACTGCAACAGAGCTAACTGTTAGCCTGTTAGCACATACACACTGTACTGCTACAGAGCTAACTGTTAGCCTGTTAGCACATACACACTGTACTGCTACAGAGCTAACTGTTAGCCTGTTAGCACATACACACTGTACTGCTACAGAGCTAACTGTTAGCCTGTTAGCACATACACACTGTACTGCTACAGAGCTAACTGTTAGCCTGTTAGCACATACACACTGTACTGCTACAGAGCTAACTGTTAGCCTGTTAGCACATACACACTGTACTGCTACAGAGCTAACTGTTAGCCTGTTAGCACATACACACTGTACTGCTACAGAGCTAACTGTTAGCCTGTTAGCACATACACACTGTACTGCTACAGAGCTAACTGTTTGCCTGTTAGCACATACACACTGTACTGCTACAGAGCTAACTGTTAGCCTGTTAGCACATACACACTGTACTGCTACAGAGCTAACTGTTAGCCTGTTAGCACATACACACTGTACTGCTACAGAGCTAACTGTTAGCCTGTTAGCTCATACACACTGTACTGCTACAGAGCTAACTGTTAGCCTGTATCAAGGACACATTTATATTTAATACATTTTATCAAATATATGAAGTAAAATGAAATGACTAGAGAATAATTTATGTATGTGTATGCTGAGATAATCCATCCTGCTGACAGCTGTGGCATATTAACAGATGATTATTACAGGTTCTCCTCTGGCTGCTCACAATAAAACACCAAAGATTAATGACACAACACACAACCACAGATGTTGATGCATGATTTTGGGGGATTTTGTGCCATTGACAAGGATGTTCTGGAGAGCTTTTAGCTTTTAGCCAGCGAACTAAATGTTCATGTCACTAAAACGAGCCGTCTCTATGATCATTTCTGGGATCATTCTGGCAGTGTGACAGGTGTAACCACGGCAGCAGGACCTCCACATCTGGCCTCTTCACCTGCAACACTCAAATATTTCCTGCACAAACGGTCAGAAAGCATCTGAATGCCCGTCATCTGCAGCAGGATCCCTACATCACCTGTTCTCAACCTGGGGGTCCCGGCCCCAACTAGGGTCCCGAGATGATTTCTGGGGGTCGCCAAATCATTTAGGAAGTCAGCTCTGTCTCCACTGTGTTCAAGTGTTCATGTGTTTTAGTCTTTTTTTGGTCATTTTGTTTCTTTTTTTGGTCATTTTGTGTCTTTTTTTGATCATTTGGTGTCTTTTTTGGTCATTTTGTGTCTTTTTTTGGTCATTTTGTGTCTTTTTTGGTCATTTTGTGTCTTTTTTTGGTCATTTTGTGTCTTTTTTGATAATTTTGTGTCTTTTTTTGGTCAATTTGTGTCTTTTTTTGGTCATTTTGTGTCTTTTTTGATCATTTTGTGTCTTTTTGTGGTCATATTGTTTCTTTTTGGGGCGATCTGAACTGTGAGATTCTCAAAAAGGTTGAAAACTATTGCCCTACATGACTGGCATAATTATTATTATTTTTGGACTTGGTGCTGGAACTGGCCCACAGAGGCAGAGTGCATGTTGTTCTGTGTGAAGGAAATCTAAAATAAAGTGCAGAGTTGAGAGAAGGAGCGCTGACCGCTCACTAGGATTCCTCTCATTGTGACAGAGTTAAGTGGTTCTGGGTGGATGACAGGCTGCAGCACATTAAATCTATAAGAACATGAGACTCTGCAGGATGCAACCACAGAACAACATGCCACTGGAAGCAGCGCAGTGTTTTTGTTCTACAGATTTAGAAATTATTTTACACTCAGCGTCTGTTCTATGGAAAAAACTCCCCAAATGCATGAAAGAAATGAAAGAATGGGCAGCTTCAAAACAGTAAAAGGAGTGATGGGGGGACAGATTAGAATACATGATAATGATAAACTATATCACGATATAAAAATGTATATCAATATATTTTTAAATGTGATATGGTGATATAGTTCATTTTTTTTCTTTCTTTATATATAAATCGATCAATCAATCAATCTGGTATTTGGCTTTTACCGGAACCATTTTTTAGAGATTTTTCTGCTCATGCATCTTAGTGTTATAACATCTTCTCTTTTATTTATTCATTCATTCATTTATTTATTCATTTATTTATGATTTCATTCATTTATTTATTTATTTTCTACTTTTTATTAGTCTATTTCTATATATATATATTTATATTTTATCATGCTCTATTTCTTAATTATTTATTTATTGTTTTATCTTGTTTATCTAGCTTTTTTTTTACATTATTATTGACTTAGTTTTTATTTTATTTTATTTATATACATATATATATATATATATATATATATATACATATATATATATATATATATATATATATATATATATATATCGCCCAGCCCTAGATCAGAGTATTTATTGTGTAATGTATTTTCTATTACAGTGGAAGGAAGGTTTCTTGTGTTACTCTTGAACGTTTCTGATAAATTGGACTTGTCGAGCCTATAAATAGCCACATCAGGTGAAATTCGCAGTTCAAATTTCTTCTAAATGTATTTTTTTCCAAGATAAACTTGACCCTGTTAGAGTGGCACACGTGTGTGATAATGATGCAGTTAAATCAGCGTCTTGACAAGCCACAGCTGTCAGGTGGGAGGATGATCTCCTGCTCATTAACAGGGATTTTAACTCATTTGTGGACAAAATTCGAGTGAAAAAAAACATTTTTGTGCACTGAAAAGTCTGAGATCTTTTATTTAAACTTGGGAGTTAAAACAAAGGTGTTAATATTTTTCTCAAGTCAAGTCAGTGTTATTTATATAGCTTAAAATCACTAATATAAATGTGTAATGATAAGTAGTAAATGTCTGTTCAGACCCCAAAAAACTGTCCAAAACATAAATAAAACAGAATGTGATCATTTACAACCATTGTGACGAAGACAACAAAGTGATAAACTTCTGTTTTTGTAAATAAAAATTATTTTATAGTCTCCCAACTCTTTGAATTGTGGTTGTATATTATGTTGAGCTTAAATGAGACATTTCATAGATTCGACAGAAGTGAATTCATTAATTCACTGGTTCCAATTTATGAGGATTTGCTGCTTCAACCTGGTTTATATAATTTAAAACTAAATATCTTTGTTTTTTTTGGACTGTTGGTCAAACAAAACAAGCAGTTTAAAGACGTCTTAACTGGCAGATTAGTCAATAATGACAGTAATCTATCACTAATATTATAAGGATCCTGATATATAAACAGTATACTGTGAAGGGTTTTTTTCTGGATATTTAATTGAAAACAGTTTAAAAATAAAACAGCCAGATGGCAAGGTCTGTTTCCTTCTAATAAAGTGAATTAACTAAGTGACAAATGAAAGAAGTTGATCACATTCACGCATCACATCACAGATTATTTCCCACAACAACCAGAGGACTCAGAGGAAGAGACGCCTCACAGAACAAACTGGAATATAAACCCACCGGAGAGGGAAACATGTCTACATGATGGAATAAATGACAGCTAAAAGTCCCTGTTTTTATGAGAAGGTGGACCCAGTTACAGAATATATCACTTAAGACTCTAATACACTATTATTATCTAAAATATCCTGTTTTTTGGGAATACAGAACCAGATAAAATATGTGTCTTTTATTGGTAAATTTCTGTCTTTTCTTGGTCATTTTGTGTCTTTTTTGGTCATTTTGTGTCTTTTTTGGTCAATTTGTGTCCTTTTATTGGTCAATTTCTGTCTTTTTTTGGTCATTTTGTGTCTTTTCTAGTCATTTTGTGTCTTTTTTTGATCATTTTGTGGTAAATTTCTTTCTTTTCTGGTCATTTTGTGTCTTTTTTTTGCCATTTTGTGTCTTTTTGTGGTCATTTTGTGTCTTATTTGGGTCATTTTGTGTCTTTTTTGGTAATTTTGTGTCTTTTTTTATCATTTTGTGTCTTTTTGTGGTCATTTTGTTTCTTTTTTGGGTGATCTGAACTGTGAGATTCTCAAAAAGGTTGAAAACTACTGCCCTACATGACTGGCATAATTATTATTATTATTTTTGGACTTTGGAAACATGTCTACACGATGGAATAAATGACGGCACAATGACAGCTAAAAGTCCCTGTTTTTATGAGAAGGTGGACCCAGTTACAGACTATATCACTTAAGACTCTAATACACTATTATTATCTAAAATATCCTGTTTTTTTTGGAATACAGAACCAGATAAAATATGTCTACAGAGCTATTTGTGTGACAGATGAGACCCAACCTCAAGATGTTTTCATTTGTTTTCCTTTGTGATGTTAATTGCCTGTTAATGTGCATAAAGGCAATAAAGTAAAAATAAATAAATAAATATATATACACTACCGGTCAAAAGTTTTAGAACACCACAATTTTTCCAGTTTTTCATTGAAATTCAAGCAGTTCAAGTCAAATGAACAGCTTGAAAGGGTCCAAAGGTAAGTGGTGAACTGCCAGAGGTAAATAAAAAAAGGTAAGCTTAACCAAAACTGGAAAATAATGTACATTTCAGAATTATACAAGTAGGCCTTTTTCAGGGAACAAGAAATGGGTTAACAACTTAACTCTATGGAGTCTTGGGCTATTTTGTCCATTTTTTAATTATTTTCATGTCTTTGTAAGTCATTTTGTGTCTTTTTTTGGTCATTTTGTTTCTTTTTTTAGTCATTGTGTGTCTTTTGGTGTCTTTTTTGTCATTTTTTGGTCATTTTGTGTCTTTTTTTAGTCATTTTGTGTCTTTTGGTGTCTTTTTTGTCATTTTGTGTCTTTTTTTGGTCATTTTGTGTCTTTTGATGTCTTTTTTGTCATTTTGTGTCTTTTTTTGGTCATTTTGTGTCTTTTTTTTAGTCATTTTGTGTCTTTTGTTGTCCTTTTTGTCATTTTGTGTCTTTTTTTGGTCATTTTGTGTCTTTTTTGTCATTTTGTGTCTTTTTTGGTCATTTTGTGTCTTTTTGGTGTCTTTTTTGTCATTTTGTGTCTTTTTTTTGTCATTTTGTGTCTTTTGATGTCTTTTTTGTCATTTTGTGTCTTTTTTTGGTCATTTTGTGTCTTTTTTTTAGTCATTTTGTGTCTTTTGTTGTCCTTTTTGTCATTTTGTGTCTTTTTTTGGTCATTTTGTGTCTTTTTTGTCATTTTGTGTCTTTTTTGGTCATTTTGTGTCTTTTTTTTTAGTCATTTTGTGTCTTTTGGTGTCTTTTTTGTCATTTTGTGTCTTTTTTTGGTCATTTTGTGTCTTTTTTTTAGTCATTTTGGTGTCTTTTTTGTCATTTTGTGTCTTTTTTTGGTCATTTTGTGTCTTTTTTTTAGTCATTTTGGTGTCTTTTTTGTCATTTTGTGTCTTTTTTTGGTCATTTTGTGTCTTTTTTTTTAGTCATTTTTTGTCTTTTGGTGTCTTTTTTGTCATTTTGTGTCTTTTTTGGTCATTTTGTGTCTTTTTTTTAGTCATTTTGTGTCTTTTTTTTAGTCATTTTGTGTCTTTTGGTGTCTTTTTTTTAGTCATTTTGTGTCTTTTTTTTAGTCATTTTGTGTCTTTTGGTGTCATTTTGTGTCTTTTTTTGGTCATTTTGTGTCTTTTTTTTAGTCATTTTGGTGTCTTTTTTGTCATTTTGTGTCTTTTTTTGGTCATTTTGTGTCTTTTTTTTTAGTCATTTTTTGTCTTTTGGTGTCTTTTTTGTCATTTTGTGTCTTTTTTGGTCATTTTGTGTCTTTTTTTTAGTCATTTTGTGTCTTTTTTTTAGTCATTTTGTGTCTTTTGGTGTCTTTTTTTTAGTCATTTTGTGTCTTTTTTTTAGTCATTTTGTGTCTTTTGGTGTCATTTTGTGTCTTTTTTTGGCCATTTTGTGTCTTTTTTTAGTCATGTTATGTCTTTTGGTGTCTTTTTTGTCATTTTGTGTCTTTTTTTTGGTCATTTTGTGTCTTTTTTTTGTCATTTTGTGTCTTTTGGTGTCTTTTTTGTCATTTTGTGTCTTTTTTTGTTAATTTTGTGTCTTTTTTTGTCATTTTGTGTCTTTTGGTGTCTTTTTTGTCATTTTGTGTCCTTTTTTTGGTCATTTTGTGTCTTTTTTTTGTCATTTTGTGTATTTTTTTAGTCCTTTAGTCCAACATAAAATGTGATTTTGAATCTTTTTTTTTTTACTTTCAAAACACTATCATGCTCAATAAAGAATGTGCATTAATTTCAGAGTACACTGAGACATTAAACTGCATAATTTTCAATTCAATTCTGGAAAAGTTGGTGTGTTCTAAAACTTTTGACCAGTAGTGTATGTAATATCTATATAAGGTGACCCGGAGTAAGTGGAGTCAGCTATCAATGAGAGATGTGGTCAGACGTGTCATCACTGTGTTTGGGTGTATAAAGGAGGATGTTGAGAGGTTTCCCTCCAGATAAACAAACACAGCTACTCTTGTTTTCTTCAGATGAATCTTTCAGCTCGACTTGTACGTGTTCATGTCGACTCCTTTCATTCCTCTGTTCCTCTTTTTGTCGGCCTGCTTTGCATTCTGAGCGTGTCCAGTCTCGCCCGGCTCCATCCACTAACCCTCCACAGCCCTCTCCGGGAAAAAAAAACGAGACTTTCTCCGAGGTGTCAGTCAGACAAACACTGCAGGCCTTGACAAATCAATTGTGGCCCAGAATGATGAAAAAGGCAGCAAGTCTCTAAACTGTCACCGAGCCGCATGCATAGTCGGAGCCAACCACCTGAAGCAACACTCCTTTTACTCCACTTTGTAAATGCAAACATGGTTTCATAAAGTATTTATAGGATTCAGAAACCCAATCTAGCTGTGATAGAAGCTGTGTGCAGCTCTGGAATATTAAGTCTGATCCATGGGAGACCTGGTGGAGCTGCAGCGCTCCGAGGAAAACTGCAGCAGGTGACGGAGCCGCTTTCAGGTGAGACACGGGACCATTCATCTGCTGTGTGTCTTATTTGGTAATTTTGTGCCTTTTTTGGTCATTTTGTGCCTTTTTTAGTCATTTTGTGTCTTTATTATGGTAATTTTGTTTCTTTTTTTACTCATTTTGTGTCGTTTTTAATCATTTTGTGTCTTCTTTTTGGTCATTTTGTGTCTTTTTTATAATTTTTTGTCTCTTTTGGTCATTTTGTGTCTTTTTTGATCATTTTGTGGTCAATTTGTGTCTTTTTTTGGTCATTTTGTTTCTTTTTTGATAATTTTGTGTCTTTTTCTGGTAATTTTGTGTCTTTTTTGGCAGCACAACTAAAGCCTCAAGACAACACAGGAACCAGCTTTAACCCTTCATAATAACTGGAGCTAACCTGGAGAAAACATGGGAGGAAACAAATCTCATACAAAACCATTTCAACTGTTATTTAATCTACTACAAAGTCCAGGGAGCAGTCTGGGCCACGAGCCTCCACTGTCTGAACTCTAGGAGTCAGCAGACCATCTAACAGCACCAGACTAGAGCTGCTTTAACCCATTCAGGCCTAAAACGCCTGGAGAAAATGCCTGGAGAACCTCTGGGTGATTTTAAAATCAGCCCCTAAAAAGTGTCAACTCTTCCTACTAAATAATAGATTTTTCTGTAGCAGATAGAAATGAAATTCATAAAGTATTTGAGAGCTTATAGCTGTTATATCTGAGCTCCCTCCGCTATAGTCGTCTTCACCATGATTTCAGTTCTGGAAAAGTCCCATGATGCATTGAGACACTCCCACATGTATTCTCATTTTGTGTCTTTTTTGGTCATTTTATGTATTTTTTTTGTTTTTTTTGTCATTTTGTGTCTTTTTTGGTCATTTTGTGTCTTTTTTTTAGTAATCTTGTGTCTTTTCTTAGTAATTTTGTGTCTTTTTTGGTCATTTTGTGTCTTTTTTGTCATTTTGTGTCTTTTTTGGTCATTTTGTGTCTTTTTTTAGTCATTTTGTGTCTTTTTTGGTCATTTTGTGTCTTTTTGCCATTTTGTGTCTTTTTTGGTCATTTTGTGTCTTTTTTTCATCATTTTGTTTCTTTTTTGTCATTTTGTGTATTTTTTGGTCATTTTGTGTCTTTTTTCATCATTTTGTATCTTTCTTTTAGTCTTTTTGTGTCTTTTTTAGTCATTTTGTGAGTTTTTTGGTCATTTTGTGTCTTTTGTTGGGTTTTTTTGGTCATTTCGTGTCTTTTTTCAGTCATTTTGTGTCTTTCTTTGGTGATGATTTCAAAGTTCTGGAAAAGTCCCATGTTGCATTGCAACACTCCCACATGTATTCTGATGCATTTCATTGACCAAGAGACCGAAAATAAGTGGAAAAAACAACAAATATTACAAAAGCACGTATCCTCTTTCCTCTTTAATGGTAGAATAACACAACAGCGCCTCCGACAGGTTTAATGGTAGAAATGGGGTAATGCTTTCCCGCCTTAAACGGGTTAAAGACAGGATTACTAGAGTCGTGTAGTTATGGGCAGTGTCGATCAAATTTGCACGATGACAACATTGATGTTTATTTATTTTATTTTAAACTTTATATGCTGGATATTAATTACATTATTTTATCTTTTACTGGTGACAAACTTGATTGGTTAGTGTGGATCAAGTGGAAATCTTTGGGCCTAAACAGTGAAACCAGTGAAGAACTTCTATTCCTTCTACTGGCCAGCAGGGGGCGACTCCACCGGCTGCAAAAAGAAGCCAGGTTGTATGGAAGTCAATAGGAAAATAAGCCGACTTCTGACTTGATTTATGACCTCATAATGACTTTATGGTCTCAATATTTAGCTTTAAGTCTTCTTTAATAAAGCATGATGTTTATTTTGTATTTAGTGTGTTTTCACTTCATCAAAAGTAAGTGGAACATGTTGGTTGATATAAATGTTTTGCTCAGTGTTCAGGTGGAGTAAAAGAACGACATGTCATTATTCTGACTCCTGATCAGTTGAGCACACACACTGGTTGCAGAAAACCAACATTGTGGGCCTTAAAAACCCACCAACACTATTAAAAAACCTAAAGACGGAAGTTTAATTCTTTGGCCGAGTTTTAAAAGCTGCAGCAGATCTGTGACGGGAAGAAAAACACCTAAAACTTTTTTAATCTTCCCTCGACAACGTTTCTACCTCCTGGAACAACATGTTGTTGCCGAGCAATAATAGCCGAAACTCTGTTTACACACAGTGGAATTGCACTTGATGCCCTGCAGCTTTGGTTTATTGGACAGTGAATGAAGCAGCAGAGGGAAATAACGGAGCTTCACTGAGCTCAGCATCACAGATGGCTGCAGAGAGCAGCTGCCCTCAGCCACCATGACAGGACGGAGACAGAGACGTATGAACCGCCTCAACACTTCACTTCTGGATTTATAAGCCAGCAGAGAGCCGAGCATCAACTCCCTGACGGAGCAAAATACAGGAAGTAAGTAGTGTGCTCGAAAGCTGCAGTTTCTCTCTTTTTTTAGTTCTTTTTCTGGACATTAGGACCCAGAGGAACTCTTGCTACACAGAGTCATGACTTATTATCACCTTATCAACTTCTTCTGGATAGTGTTTGAAAAATAACAAGATTTTTTCCACATCCAGTTGAAACACAACCACATCATCTTCTCATTGAAGCTCTCTTTTAGCTCTGTGTTTGGTCTCCACCAGGCGGCAACCTCCGGGTCTGAGCAGGGAGGCAAACCAGGAAGTGCCTTAAGCTGTATTCTACCAAAAATTCCAGCAGGGGTGCTAAGTTTGGCTGCAAAAGCATTTTTGTCCATTCATTTCAATGCAAAATGAGAAAACTTCTCACTTGATTTATTACCTCAGAAATGTTTTTTAGGACAACACTATGGTCTCAATCACTAGTAAAAAATATTTTTCAAGACAATCTGATGTTAATAGTGCTAATAATGGCCCCATTTAGAAGAAAATAGAAGATAAAGAATGGTATGATTTGGGGCGGGGCTACCTTTGATTGACAGGTCACTAACAAGGCGAGCCGTCATCAGGAGGGAAGCAGAACAATGCGTATCCATGGCAACGTGTCAATAAAGTTATATATAACGTTATATAGATAGAAAAGAGGACGTTTAGTGGTTTGGTCTCATAACTTTGACCCTTTCACTGTATTTTCACTTAATGACAGTTTATTTGAACGTTTTGTTCATTAAATGTCTTGTTCAGTGTTTGGTTGGACTAACAGACACTCCAAGGAGTCGCTGCTCAGTTTTCTGAGGTCAGTACACAAAATGACCAGAAAAGACACAAAATGACCAAAAAGAAGACACAAAATGATTACAAACAACAAAAAATGACAAAAAAAGAAACAAAATTACCATAATAAAGACACAAAATGACTAAAAAAGACACAAAATGACCAAAAAAGGCACAAAATTACCAAAAAAGACACAAAATTACCATAAAAAAGACACAAAATGACTAAAAAGGACACAAATTGACCACAAAATGACCAAAAAAGACACAAAATGACCCAAAAGACTAAAACACATCAACACATTAACACATGAACACAGTGGAGACAGAGCTGACTTCCAGAAATCATCTCAAGGTTGAGAATATCTGTCTTAAAGTCTGTTTGTATAAATGTTGACCACGGTGTTGACAGGTTAGTCAGAAGATGTTTTGTCTGAATGGAGGCTGATAGTTGTGTGGTGGTGAATGTGATTGTTAGTCAGATGGTGTGAATGGAGGCTGATAGTTGTGTTGTGGTGAATGTGATTGTTAGTCAGATGGTGTGGATGGAGGCTGATAGTTGTGTGGTGGTGAATGTGATTGGATGTGAGTTAACGATGAGCAGCAGCTGCTCCACGGCTTCAGGCACAAAGCAGTTAAGACACAAAGTAGTGTGTGAATATGGCAATAACAATAACATCTCTCATTCTCCACACTGCTCATTCACATGAAGAACATTAGAAAAACTAAAACACTCAAGTATAAAAACTCTCAAGAGAAAGTTTGGGACTTCTAAGAGCTGCAGGCCTCGTGGTGCTGCTAAACGTTTCACTTCAATGAGTTTTATAAAGACGAGAAGAGGCAGAAGTTAGAGTGGCAACACTGGGAAAAAAAAACAACGTAAAAATAAAAAGTTACAAAATGCTGAGCATCACATAACAGTGAACAACCGTAAGTTATGTTACAGATAATTTCTTTAAAAATACAGATAATTTACAGTAGTAATATATATATATATATATATATATATATATATATATATATATATATATATATATTACTACTGTAAATTATCTGTATTTTTAAAGAATATATATATATATATATATATATAAAAGAATATATATATATATATATATATGCATTACTACTGTGCACTATGCATTTTATTTTTACTTTAATATGATGCTGATGTTTTTCAACGTTTGCCATTTTTTAAAGTTGTATTTCTTTTTTTAATTATATATATATTTTTTTCTTATTTTAAAGAGATTTCACTGTAATTTAACATTTTACAGACCATTAAACAAGTGAATAATATTGTCATTTTTTAAAATTTAATTTACAGATTTTAACCATCCATTTCATGGTTAATATTTGTAATTAAAGTAATTAACATATTCATGGCATTTGTAAAAAAAAAAAAAAAAAAAAACTTTAATAATACTTTAATATGATGCTGATGTTTTTCAACTTTTGCCATGTTTTAAATTGTATTTCTTTTTTTTATTTGTAAAACAAAAAAAAAGAAGAAGAAGAAAAATCCTCTTAATTAATACGGTAGATTTAAAAAAAAAAAAAGAAAAGAAAAATAATTATTTCTATATATATTTCAGTTTTTAAGCTTTATTTATTCAGGACACCTCACTGGAATCTGTAACACCTCCTGTAAAATAATAATCTTATTATTTTACATTATATTATTATTTTATTTTTACATATAATAAAGCTAATTTCTGGAGCATGTTTTTACAGTGTATCTGCAGAGGGTCAAAGGTCGTCAGGCAGCCTGGGGCAGACTGTGCTTGTTAATATGTTAAACACCTTGTTTAATCTGCCTTTTTTTACCATGCAGAACTGTTTTTAATCATGTTTGAAGAGCACTTTGCATGAAATTGCTGCATAAAATCTGTGATTTAATTAGATTTGATCTCATTTTGTTACAACTCCTGAGCCACGACTCTGAACAAGTTATGAACAGTTTAAATTCCATCAGAGAAGATGAAGTGGGAGAACTGCCACGCAGGAATCAATCCCATGGAAATGAGTCCTTTTTTTCACAGGTTTTTTATTTTAATGGCTGCTGTTCCTCCCCTGGCACACACACACACACACACACACACACACACACACACACTGAGCCCAGAGAGAAAGTAAGTGAGAACAAAGCTGCAGCAGATAGGATCTGATGATCTGATGATCTGGATGCTGGTGAAGCAGCTCGTGGTGATTCATGACCCGGCCGGCTGCCAAACGCAGCCACAGCTGCTCACACTTTGATAAGAGATCATTTAACAAGCCGCTGGAGCTCAGCAGCTGCTGCCTCTTTACTGTCACCAGGAAAAGGCTGATGTGGGACCTGTGGCCAGCACACACACACACACACACACACACTCACACGGACACACACCTGTCCATCCAGAGATGTCCAGAATATGGGAGATATTTCACACTTGTTAACTTACAGACTGAACACCGCCCACTGAGGAGATATGGAGTAAAAAAACTAGTATGTGAAATGACCAATAAAGGCATTTTGTCCATTTTTGAATCCTTTTCATGTATTTTTGTGTCTTTTTTTGTCATTTTGTGTCTTTTGTGTCTTTTTAAGTAATTTTGTGTCTTTTTTGGTCACTTTGTGTCTTTTTTGGTCATTTTGTTCCTTTTTCGGGTCATTTTGTGTCTTTTTTGGTCAATTTGTGTAGTTTTTTTGGTCATTTTGTGTCTTTTTTTGTGTCTTTTTTTTTGTAATTTTGTGTCTTTATTTAGTCATTTTGTGTCATTTTGTGTCTTTTTTAAGTAATTTTGTGTCTTTTTTTAGTCATTTTGTGTCTTTTTTAAGTAATTTTGTGTCTTGTTTTGGTCACTTTGTATCTTTTTTGGTCATTTTGTGTCTTTTTTTGGTCATTTTGTGTCTTTTGTGTCTTTTTTAAGTAATTTTGTGTCTTTTTTTGGTCATTTTGTGTCTTTTGTAAGTAATTTTGTGTCTTTTTTTGTCATTTTGTGTCTTTTTTAAGCAATTTTGTGTCTTTTTTTAGTAATTTTGTGTCTTTTTTTGGTCACTTTGTGTCTTTTTCTGGTCATTTTGTTCCTTTTTCGGGTCATTCTGTGTCTTTTTTGGTCAATTTGTGTCGTTTTTTGGTCATTTTGTGTCTTTTTTTGATAATTTTATGTCATTTTGTGGTCAATTTGATTCTTTTTACGGTAATTCTGTGTCTTTTCTGACAAATTATAAATCCAACACACATTACTCAGGACAGTTGGCAGCAACAAAAGCTCCTGTATGTGAAATATAAAACCGGTCAGCAGCAGAAAGATGATTCCAGTCCTGAAGGTTAATCAGCTGCTTTACTTCATGTATCATTAGACGGCTGACGGGAGACAGAGAGTATAGAAGGAGAGGAGAGATTCTTAAATGTTTAAAGTATAATGTAACCTCTATACCTGCATACAGATATGTTCCTGGAGCCCTCCTCACACCAGACATCTTCTGCTGCTGCTAAATTAAACACCTGAGCGCTGCTGCAGGGAAATAAATCCTGCAGAAAACACTGAATTACATTTGATTTGTGAAGGTAAGCTGCAATATTTAAGAAGGTGATCTGAGCTGACAGGAGTTCCTGTAAGAGGCTTAGCTCACTTTAACACGTTGATAATGTGAGTCACGGCGGCTTTGTGTTCCTCTGCTGACTCGGAGTGACTCGTAAACGTGTTATTGTTCTCAGGTCTCTCATGGAAAAGATTCCAGTGAGGGATCCTCAATTATTAAAGCTTAAAAACACCGGGGAGTGGGGAAAAAGGTTCTTTTCAGGAATTTACTGTAATATTTTACAGGGTTTTTCTTGTTTTTTTGCATTTATGGTCCTGAAAATGAAATTAAAATGATTTTTTTTGTAAAATATAGAAAAAAATATATATACTATTTCTGAGTGTAAAATTAAGGCAATTTTTTTCAATTGTTTTCTTACAGTAAAACTTAAAATTTAATGTAAAAAAAAAAAGGGCAAAAATAAAAATAAAATAAAATGGTAAAATGTCCGGCAGCAAAAGTTCCCAAACATTTATCTTCAAATTGAAGTAAAAAAGAAAAAATATATATATTTATTCTACAGATATATATTGTATTATAGATATTTACTGTATTTTATACATATTTAATTATTATTTATTATATGTTATATTATTCTAGGACATTATCTATAAAATAACGTACGGTTGTTTAATTTTATTTTCACCATTTTTAACACTAATTGTCATATTAAAGTTAAAAAAACTTTAGTTATTCTATATTATTTAATCTTTATATATATATATATATATACACACACACACACACACACACACACACACAAACACACACAGAGATATTTACTGTGACGGTTGAAGTGTTTGGCACCTTTTTTGCCACTTTTTACAGATTTTTAAAAAACTTTTATTTTAAAGTGTACTGTAAATGGAAATATTAACGTATAATATTAACACAAACTGTGGAAATTATGTTTGATGTCTGTTTGTGTCTAGTTTAGTTTTAATGTTTAATTTAATGTGTTAAAGTTCTTATTTATCATTGTTTCATTTATTTAATTATGTATTTATTTAGGTTGGTTTTGTGATTTTGTTCTTCTTTTTCTTTTCTTTTCTATTTTTCTTTCTTTCTTTTTACTGTGTTTGCCCATCGGTGATTTCAGTGTGTTTTGTTTAAATTAATAAAATAAAAAAAAGAATTGTTATTTTCTTTTACAGATTTTTAAAAAACTTTTATTTTACAGTGTACTGTAAATGGAAACTCATGTGCACAACAGTCATAAAATGATCAGGATTTGAATGAGGACAAAGTAAATAATTGTTTTTTGTTTTGTTTAACTTAACCCTTTATTATTTTCGGTTATGTTATTAAGTTTGCTGATATGCTGTATGTTTTATGTGGTAATTATGTTTGATGTCCATTTGTGTCTAGTTTAGATTTAATGTTATTGAATGTGTTAAAGTTCTTATTTATCATTGTTGTTTTATTTATTTCTTTAGGTTGGTTTTGTGATTTTGTTGTTTTCTTTTTTCTTTTTACTGTGTTTGCCCATTGGTGATTTATGTTGTTTTTTGTTTAAATGAATAATAAAAATAAAAATAAATAATTGTTGTTATTTTCTTTAAAGTGATTTTAAATATGATATCTCAGTTTCTGATTTAATATCACAGCAGCAGCAGCAGAGTGTGAGTTGAGCCCTTCAGGCCTCCGTTCTATTTATTATATCTATAAGATGTGTATATTTATGTGAATGTTTATTATATCTATAAGATGTGTATATTTATGTGAATGTTTATTATATATATAAGATGTGTATATTTATGTGAATGTTTATTATATATATAAGATGTGTATATTTATGTGAATGTTTATTATATATATAAGATGTGTATATTTATGTGAATGTTTATTATATATATAAGATGTGTATATTTATGTGAATGTTTATTATATATATAAGATGTGTATATTTATGTGAATGTTTGTGTCTCTGAGGAGAGGAACGTTCCTCCGTATGTTCTGTTTGTTCTCTCTCTGTCTGCTGTGGCTCATTAGTGTGAAGACCTGCCATTCTCCTCTTCCTCCTCACACCGACTCTTTGAGGACGTGCCACTGTCTTCATCATCATCATCATCATCCTCCTCTCCGCTCTGAAGGCCTGCCATCATCTTCAGCAGCACGCTCTTTGTTTTCTCTCCACGGAGGACTTTTAATGTGAAGGGCTGCCATCGTCTTCATCACTAGTCTCAGCTCCTCACTGAGGGACGAGCTCTGTTTCAATCACCTCCTTTTTTGTCTCCACAGAACCAACAACCAGTTTAAGACTCATTCTCCACTTGAACAGCGTTATTACAACCAGTGAGTGGAACTTGACCCAAACTCTTCCTCCTACTTTATTTAATCCATTGTTATTATGTTGTTTATCTACCAGCTGCTCATTTGCATCAGCAGTCCCTTGGCAGGAGTCAACAGAAAAGTCTGAGCGTAAAATAAAAACCATCATCATCTGAAACATTCTGGGCACAAACATCTCTTCAGACTGACACAGGACACACAAGGCAGCCATCGTTTAAACACAAAGTTAACACAAACTTTATCTGCAATGTGAGTTTTATATGAATGTTGTGTGTTGAAGGTCCCTTTATTGCTCCAGCTGGAGCTTTGTTTCACTTGTTTCTATGACAACGTTAACAAAAAGAAAAGCAGCTGCGTTTATTATCTGCCGTGTTGTTGTTACCGCAAGAAATGTTATGTAATGTCATTTTGTGTCTTTTTTTAAGTAATTTAGTGTTTTTTCAGTCATTTTGTGTCCTTTTTTTGGTAATTTTGTGACTTTTTCTAATAATTTTGTGTCTTTTTTAGTAATTTTGTGTATATTTTTGGTCATTTTTGTGTCTTTTTTGGTCATTTTGTATCTTTTTTTAAAAGTAATTTAGTGTTTTTTCAGTAATTTTGTGTCTTTTTTTTGGTCATTTTGTGTCTTTTTTTAGTAATTTTGTGTCTCTTTTTGGTCATTTTGATACTGCCTCCAGTGGCCCCCAGGTAATTTGAGTTTGAGACCCCTGTTTTAAATCACTCAGGTGCACAGAAACACAACAGTGCAGCCGCTGTTGACTCTGTAACTCTCCTCCACTCTGCTGAGCTGTGTGTGAGCAGCCCCGCACGCAGTGAAACCACACTTCACAGACAGAAAAAAGCAGTATGTGTCTGTATATTTATATTTGCATTCTGAGTTGAATTTGAGCAGAAATGTGAGAATCAGCAGCAGCACGGTAGCAGCAGGATGAAAAATGTCTCCAATGATGAAGTAAATTATCCAAATATAGTCAGACGATCACAGAAACAACAAATTCTGAACAATGATTGCCACAGAATGGATCAAAAACTCCTCCAACAACACATTAAAGTCGACAACTTGCCACTAAAAAGTCTCTTTCCCTCACACGTTCTGTCCAACAGACCAAGAGGACATTTGTTTAAAACCAAACCACATGAAAAATACCACAATGTTGCAACTTTACCACTGAATCGCACCGATTCCTCCAGACTTTCTATGTGAAAGCGACCTTGTATTGCAATTTGTTAAAAATTGTGGTTGTGTGAAAATGTCATGAACTGTGAAAGCACGTCAGGAATGTCCTGCTGCCCCCGCGACCCGGCCCCGGATAAGCAGAGGAAAATGGATGGATGTTGTCAGACCTGTTTTAAAAGTAGCATTGCTATCGATGGTGTCACTTTGTCTAATGCAGAAGAACACATGGATGTCTTCAGCATCAGACTGATTCAGACTCTCAGTTATTGTCTCCTCAGCCCACGGGGGGTTAAAACCTCACTAATTACCCCCTGTGGGCTTAGAATGGATTCTGAAGGCAAATCAGAAACCTGGACACCAAATAAAGCATCATCAGCATCATGAGGGACTCCTCAAACACTTCATTCACTCCTTATATTTATCATTATCAAACAGGCTCTTTTTTTCAGAAATGAAGAGGTGACAGAAGCATGAATCAGTTTAACTCTTATGAAGTGTTAAACTGATGTTATGAAGTGTTTGGGACATATGGAACATCTAGATCTCTGCTGGAGGAGCAGATGGGACGTTGAGCTTCTTCACTAAAGTATCTTAAAGACCCAGAGGACACACTTAGTTTCTCTCTCCAGGATACTACACACTAACTACTACACACTAACAACTACACACTAACTACTACACACTAACTACTACACACTAACAACTACACACTAACTACTACACACTAACAACTACACACTAACTACTACACACTAACTACTACACACTAACAACTACACACTAACTACTACACACTAACAACTACACACTAACAACTACACACTAACTACTACACACTAACAACTACACACTAAAAACTACACACTAAAAACTACACACTAACAACTACACACTAACAACTACACACTAACAACTACACACTAACTACTACACACTAACTACTACACACTAACAACTACACACTAAAAACAACACACTAAAAACTACACATTAACAACTACACACTAACAACTACACACTAACTACTCTACTTTCTCTGTCAGCTTCCAGTTATCTCCACTGAAGCATCTGGATTCTTGGTGAACAGTTTAAGACTTTCTGCAGTGTTCTCACCATTCACAACCAATGTGTTTATGATTAAAGTGTTCACTAGAGCAGTAGTTCTCAACCTTTTTGAGTGGTGACCCCCAATTTAACCTGCATGTTGTCCCCCGCTCACTGAACAGAATCTCACAGTTCAGATCAGACAAACTCAGTTGATACGACGAATTTTGGACAAATAATGAAGCAGACAACAACTAAAACATCTCTCTGTTATACAAAATTACCCAAAAAAGAATCAAATTGACCAGAAAATGACACAAAATGATCAAAAAAAGACACAAAATGACCAAAAAATTTGATAAAATTAAGCTAAAAAGGACTCAAACTGACCACAAAAGACACAAAATGACAAAATAAAAAGACACAAAATGACCCAAAAAAGAAACAAAATGACTAAAAAAAAAGACACAAACGTATAAACATATTATACTAACAGCGTTCCCCAGCTCCTCCTGGATGTGTGAGCTCCTGAACTTTCTCTCAGGCTGAGCCCAGAAAAACTACCAGGAAACCTAATTTCAGCTGCTTGTAGCCACAATCTCATTCTTTAAGAAAGCTGTTCTCAACCTTGGGGTCGGGACCCCAATTGGGGTCGCGAGATGATTTCTGGGGGTCGCCAAATCATTTTAGAAGTCAGCTCTGTCTCCACTGTGTTAAAGTGTTCATGTGTTTTAGTCTTTTTGGTCATTTGATGTCTTTTTTTGGTCATTTTGTGTCTTTTTTTAGTCATTTTGTGTCTTTTTGGTCATTTTGTTTCTTTTTCGGGTCATTTTGTGTCATTTTGTGGTCAATTTGATTCTTTTTTGGGTAATTTTGTGTCTTTTCTGACAAATCCCAAAGTATCAAGTTGTTACTTTCCAAGGAGTCTCTGTCTTGAAGCTGACTGTTACACACTCAGGAGGTCAGAATGGACCTTTAAACTGATAGCAAAGGACTTAAAAAATTACATCTTTTAATTAAAAAGATTAAAAGTTACAATAAAATATAAAAAATATATATAAATGCACAGACAGAGAGATGTTTTAGTTGTTGTCTGCTTCATTATTTGTCTGTTTGTATGATAATGTTGCATGTTAAATTGGGGGTCGCCACTCTAAAAGGTTGAGAACTGCTGCTTTCAGTCACTACAGGTGGTAGTTGGTGATGGAAACAAATCACAGAACAGAGAAAGGAGATCTAAGCTGAAACTCCGTCTCACCGTCTCCTCGGCGCGGTCTCCCTTGGCGCTGATGTAGCTCAGTTTATAATGGCGGATGTTCCTGGGCTCCAGGACCTGCCAGGCCACCCGCATGCTGTAGGTGGTCTCATCATCGATCCTCATGTTCCTCACGCCGTAACGAGGAGCTGCAGGAAGAAAACAGAGTTACACACCGACACCAACATCAAGTCGCTGAAGCACAAAACTGTCACAGTTTGATGTTTTTCATCTTCTATCAGAAAAACGGATCATATCAAGATGTCACCATCCTGGCATTTCATTTACTCCGACTTCGTATCAGCCGTCTGTTCCACATCACAACATTTCCCAGGAAAGTTTGTGTGGCGAAACCTCCGACAGCCTTCATGATGGAAGATACACAAACAGCTGAAGACTCACAAACAATCAGTTAAACAACCTGTGATCAGATGTTTGCTATTGATATTTTTTTCTTTTTTGGTCATTTTGTGTCTTTTTTTAAGTAATTTAGTTTTTTTTCTGTCATTTTGTGTCTTTTTTTTTTTATTTTGTGTCTTTTTTGGTCATTTTGTGTCTTTTTTTGGTAATTTTGTGTCTTTTTTTGGTAATTGTGTGTCTTTTTTGGTCATTTTGTGTCTTTTTCGGGTCATTTTGTGTCTATTTTGGTCATTGTGTCATTTTGTGGTCAATTTGATTCTTTACATTTCAGATTAGTTTAATTGAACAGAGCTGTTTAATACATTTTTTAACTGATCAGTATAAGCTATATTGAAGCTATTGAGCCTGATCAGATCTGTGTTTTAAATCATTCATAAAACACATTAAACACAGTGCAACACTGTAACTCTCCTCTACTCTGCTGAGCTGTGTGTGAGCAGGCTCAGCCCCGCCCGCGGTGAAACCACACACTTTACAGACAGGAAAACACAGTATTAGTCTGTTTATTTATATTAAATAGCTAATTTATCAGCTCAGAGTGACAGTCTCTTGTGTTTTGCTGTCATCTGAGTTTCACCGTGTTTGATCTGCTCCGAGGAGAGACAGACCCACAAACCCCACGAGTACAAAGCCTCTAACAGCGGGTTAATTTATTAATTTAATCTATGCAATAGATGATGAAAATAAACACAACGAAATACAGTTCATTCAGGGTAAGAAACTCTCTAGAGACAGTGACAGACAGGGTTTGTTGTTTTATACTTAAAAAACAAAGGAACAGTTTGGATGTACGTTTCTTTTTTCTTATGCAATGCAGAGACATTCAGTTGTCAGGCAAATACATTGATTGATTTTAATAACTCTTTTTGGTCATTTTGTTTCCTTTTTTTAGTCATTTTGTCTCTTTTTTTGGTCATTTTGTTTCTTTTTCGGGTCATTTTGTGTCTTTTTTGGTAATTTTGCGTCTTTTATGGTCATTTTGTTTCTTTTTCAGGTCATTTTGTTTCTTTTTTGGTAATTTTGTGTCTTTTTTGGTCAATTTGTCTTTTTTTGGTCATTTTGTGTCTTTTTTTTGGTCATTCTGTGTCTTTTTTTGGTCATTTTGTTTCTTTTTCGGGTCATTTTGTGGTCAATTTGACACAGCGAAATGCAGTACATTCAGGGTAAGAAACTTTCTTGAGACAGTGACAGACAGGGTTTGTTGTTTTATACTTAAATAACAAAGGAACAGTTTGGATGTAGGTTTCTTTTTTCTTATGCAATGCAGAGACATTCAGTTGTCAAGCAAATACATTGACTGATTTTAATAACTCTTAAAGAGCTGTTCTGTGCAGCTGTATTATCAGGAGAAATAAAAGTACTGGATTGGGACTCTGGAACAGCAGAAACTCAAAAAACCCTGATGAGGAAATATCTGGCAACAAGTTAAAAACGAGTCTTCTTTGATTACAGATTCATGCCGCAAACTGATCTGAGAATGATCTTAAATGTATTTCAGATGGGGGGGGGGTTAAAGAGAAACAAACACTCAGCAGACGGAGAGAGATATTTACTTGCTGAGGTGGTGGTCGTTGTAGCCACAGTGGTCGTTTTCTCAACTGAAAATGAAACAAAAAACATTTAATGGATCTGCTCGATAAAAACAATCCATACAAGTTTAATCAAGACTTTAAAGGGTCCTCTGAGGTTTGTTTCAATCTGGAAAACAATACAGATATAACAGAAAATATATGATTTAATGAAAAAACTGCATTTTTTAATAACATAAGAAACGTTGGGAGACCAGAACTTGTTTGTAAGTAACTTACGGGTGGACTCCACCAGGATCACCTCGTCACTCTCCACCTCGTTGGCGTAGATGGCGGCGAGGAGGACTTCGTACTCTGTGAGCGGGCTGAGGCCTTTGATCAGGTAGGTGTTGGTGTTTCCGTTCACCATAACCTGAAACACAGACAGAGAGACAGAGTCTGTGAGAGCTGATACAGACAGAAATAAACTCAGTACGTTAACATTACACTTGAAAAAAAAACGAATTATTGCCTTAATCTGACTATAACTGGACAACTGAAGTGCATGTAAACATGTTAGTCCAACTGATGTCGGAGATCTCCAACTCTGACTAGGACACCCAGTTATTTTTTAGGATTTTCGCCGGCATGTATGACAAGACAACGCATGTGCGCATGCTCCACCCCCTGCACTGGCGTATGACCCCGGAACATTTTTTTTTTTTAAAAAGCCAGTCACATTAGCAGGTCACATTAGCCGGTCGCATTAGCAGGTCGCATTAGCCGGTCGCATTAGCAGGCCACATTAGCCGGTCGCATTAGCAGGTTGCAATAGCTGGTCGCAGTAACCGGTCGCATTAGCCGGTCGCATTAGCAGGTTGCAATAGCTGGTCGCAGTAACCGGTCGCATTAGCCGATCGCATTAGCAGATCGCAATAGCTGGTCGCAGTAACCGGTCGCAGTAACCGGTCGCATTAGCCGGTCGCATTGGTCGGTCGCATAAGCTGGTCGCATTAGCAGATCGCAATAGCCGGTTGTATTAGCCGGTCACATTAGCAGGTTGCATTAGCCGGTCGTATTTGCAGGTCACATTAGCCGGTCAGTAGCAACGGCACAAAGTGTCTAACTGAGACCAACAGAAAGGCGCCATATTAACCTGCTGAAACGACGCATATCTCCACCCAGTGTGAGGAGGAGGACAGTCAGTTATTCGATTTTCTCAGTTGCAACTGGACAGAAGTCCTATTAGATGCCAAAATCGATATTTAAGCATAGCTCGATTAAACTGTGCATGTAAACACACTGACTGACTCAATCAGAAAACAAAACAAAAAAACTTGAATGTTCAGAAATAAACAACTTTATGATTCTTACAGTCCCTCACAGCGAGAAGCATCCAATTTAAGTTTTATTGTTATTTATTTGAAGCCTTTGTGTGTCTTACGGTTGGTTGCATCACTTTATAAAGACACAGACAGGCAGGAAGATAAGTGACAGGCCAACAGGTGAAGAGACTGATAGCCCAGTCTCGTTTCAGGGATTATCATCTGGGAGATAATCCTCATTAGTGCGGCACAGAGAGTGAGACGTTCACCTCTGCTTCAGACCATATCTTAATTGAATCGTCTGATTTAACGTTATCAGATTTGAGATAAAGTGTGGCTCCGTTTAATCCCTTTTTATTGAATCAATAATAAGTAAAAGAGACAAAAGACTGACACAGAACTCTTGGTATGCTATAGCTGTGAGGACCATTCAGGCATGAATTAAAAAGTAGAAGCAACAACAATGATGAATAGCTGAAAAGAGAAAAAGGCAGATTAAGTGTGAGGTGATGGATTGCTCTCTGGAAGTTATTACTCAGAGTGAAGGAGTTCAAGTATCTGAGGATCTGAGCCAGCAAATAATGCCGACATTGTAGAGAAAACTGAGAATCTCTCAATTTAGCAGACCGCCTACACTTCAAACCTCTCTGCAGGTCGGCAGCCAGCAGAAGAACGAGTTAATACGAGCAGCGAGAGGAGTTTATTTGCGACCTTTAAAATGAATAAATGGATGGAGAGCATAACAACAGTGACGGACGGCAGGGTTTTATTCTTCAGCTAGAGGAAGGTAAATCCACTTCAAAGACACATTATGATGAATTTATATAAAAAAGAAATGTCCTATCTTTATTCAAGAGCGTAGATTTTCAGTTTGAGAGATGATTTTATTCACTTTCAGTGACACAGCTCCTTCTCCTGCTCAGGTTTATTCTCCTCATGCTCACATTTTGCATTAGCCGGTCGCATTAGCTGGTCAAATTAGCCGGTCAAATTAGCCAGTCACATTAGCCGGTCTCATTAGCCGGTCAAATTAGCCGGTCTCATTAGCCGAACACATTAGCCAGTCACACTAGCCGGTCAAATTAGCCGGTCACATTAGCCGGCAGAATTAGCCGGTCTCATTAGCGGTTACATTAGCCAGTCTCATTAGCCTGTCGCATTAGCCGGTCTCATTAGCCAGTCGCATTAGCTGGTCGCATCAGCAGGCTGCATTAGCCGGTCGAATTAGCCGGTCGCATTAGCAGAAGAAGGAGATAATAGGAGCAGCGAGAGGAGTTTATTTAGCCGAGTGAAGCCGTGTGGCTCTCAACCTTTAAATTAATAAATGGATGGAGAGCATAACAACAGTGACGGGACGGCAGGGTTTTATTCTCCTGAGTTCCAGCTAGAAGAAGGTAAATCCACTTGAAAGGCACATTATGATGAATTTATATTGAAAAAGACACACCCACCTCGTCACTGTCCCCCCCGTCGGTGGGGGTCCAGGTGAGGCGGTACAGCAGCACGTCTGAGGCCGGGTGCTGCCAGTAGACCCTGAAGCTCTCTGTGGAGACGTCGCTGCTCTTCAGGTCCGGAGGGTCGGGAACCGTCTCTGCACACACACACACATTTTACTCAATAAACTAGAGTGATTCTGTTGAGAAGTCATATGAATTCAACATGTTTTTATGTGATGTGTTGGTTCTTACTGGTGGTGAAGCTGTCCGTCACGGCCTCAGCTTGTCCCTCGTCGTAGATGGCGAAGACGCCGACCGTGTACTCCGTCAGGGAGGTCAGGTTCCTTAGCAACCAGGTGGTCACCCGGCCAACCTCCACCTGCGGACACAGAAACAAACACCTACATGTTTAGGATTTCCCCTCAGTGCTTTGGTTCATCCCTGCAGCCTGCTGCTGTCAGCTCTGAGACGTCTCACCTCGTTGGTCTGGACTCCGTTGGTCTTGACGTACATGATGCGGTAACCTTTGGCCTTCCTGGAGGCGGAGGCCCAGGTGAGGCGGGCGGAGCTGTGGTCCACGTCTGAGAAACGCAGGTTGGTGGCTGGAGTCAGCGGTACTGAGGAGGAGGAGGAGGAGGAGGAGGAGGGAGATGCTGTTAGCACAGATATGAACCTTCTGCTGAGGAACTGGATCCTCTAGTTCAGTAGTTCTCAACCTTTTTTAGTCGCGAGAACAGAATCTCACAGTTTAGATCATACAAACTCAGTTGATACGACGAATTCTGGACAAATAATGAAGCAGACAACAACTAAAACATCTCTCTGTCTGTGCATTTATATATATATTTATATTTTATTGTTCCTTTTAATCTAAGTCCTTTGCTATCAGTTTAAAGGTCCATTCTGACCTCCTGAGTGTGTAACAGTCAGCTTCAAGACAGAGACTCCTTGGAAAGTAACAACTTGATACTTTGGGATTTGTCAGAAAAGACACAAAATTACTCAAAAAAGAATCAAATTGACCACAAAATGATCAAAAAAAGACACATAATCACCAAAAAAAGACATAAAATGACAAAATAGACACAAAATGACCTAAAAAGACAAAATGACCAAAAATAAAGGTAAAAATGACAAAAAAAGACACAAAATGACCAAAATTAGATGCAGAAACGACTAAAAAGACACAAAATGCCAAAAAAATAGGTATACACCTAGATACTTATAACTTGGCACCACCTCCATGTCCACCCTACAGGTATTCACTGGCTGTGTTTCGTGAGATATTTTAGTTTTTCTGCTTTCTGCTTTGAAGAAGTGGAAATCCTGGAAGGTGGCGAATGTCGACTGAGCACAGCTGCTGTTGTGTTTATACAAAAGCAGCTGAGACAAAGTGTTTTCAGAAAAAAAAAGAGCAACAAATAAAATGTGAAAATGACTAATTATGATCATAATCACACAAACTCACTTACAAATTGTGAGATGATCATTTGGTTTGTCGGTGTTGTAAATGACATTAATGAACAAATATTTGCTGTAAAGAAAAAAAGAGACACAATATGACAAAAAATAGATGCAAAAATGACCAGAAAAGACACAAAATGACCAAAAATAAATGTAAAATTGACGAAAAAAGACACAAAATGACAAAAAATAGATGCAAAAATGACAAGAAAAGACACAAAATTACCAAAAATAAATGTAAAAGTGATGAAAAAGACACAAAATGACAGAAAATAGATGCAAAAATGACCAGAAAAGACACAAAATTACCAAGAAAATAGATGTAAAAATGACGAGAAAGACACAAAATGACAAAAAATAGATGCAAAAATGACGAAAAAGACACAAAATGACAGAAAATACATGCAAAAATGACCAGAAAAGACACAAAATTACCAAGAAAATAGATGAAAAAATGACGAAAAAGACACAAAATGACCAAAAATAGATGCAAAAATGACCAGAAAAGACACAAAATGACCAAAAATAAATGTAAAAATTACGAAAAAGACACAAAATGACAGAAATTGATGCAAAGATGAGGTGCAGCGTGTAGAAATGTTAATGCTGCCACAGAGCTGCTGTTGTAAAGGAGTCAGAGGTTAGTGGAGTTTGGATTGTGTCAATTATTTCATCCACTGCCTGGCTCCTGGGGGCTTGAACCAGAGATACTGGACTCACCGTGTTAATTATTTAGTGGACAGGCTCCTGGAGGCTCTGCTGAGCTCTAATGCAGCCGGGGAATCTGATTTACACTCAGAAACTTTACAATTACTCCTCTGTTTTTCCTTTTTTCTAAATCCTGATTGTATAGCGCCACTGCTTCACCTCAATTATCCGGCAGGTCAGAGTAAAGACAAAGCAGCAGGGACTAACTCCGCTTCCACCGGGGGTCACGGTGGGGTCACGGCGGGAAGAAGGAGGAAGGGAAATTAAAAAGTTTAGAGATAGGTAAGTCTCCATGGTTTCCTACTGTATCTGTCCATATGAAGATATCCACTTTATTATAGATAAAGTGACTCTGCAGATCAGTGGAAGTCAGAGTCTCAAGTTTAAAACTCTATTTAAAGGTGCATTCACAAGATTTATGGTTGTTCTTTTAAGAACTAATTCTATTTCTTTATTGCCTTTTTTATTCTTTTAAACAAGTATGGATGTGTTCCAGACCAGTCGACAACTAAAACATCTCTCTGTCTGTGCATTTAGATATATGTATTTATATTTTATTGTTACTTTTAATCTAAGTCCTTTGCTATCAGTTTAAAGGTCCATTCTGACCTCCTGAGTGTGTAACAGTCAGCTTCAAGACAGAGACTCCTTGGAAAGTAACAACTTGATACTTTGGGATTTGTCAGAAAAGACACAAAATTACCCAAAAAAGAATCAAATTGACCACAAAATGATCAAAAAAAGACAAATTACAAATTGTCAAAGACAAATTACAAATTGTGAGATGATCATTTGGTTTGTCGGTGTTGTAAATGACATTAATGAACATATATTTGCTGTAAAGAAAAAAAGAGACACAATATGACAAACAATAGATGCAAAAATGACCAGAAAAGACACAAAATGACCAAAAGTAATTGTAAAAATGAGGAAAAAGACACAAAATGACCAAAAATAGATGCAAAAATGACCAGAAAAGACACAATATGACAAAAAATAGATGCAAAAATGACCAGAAAAGACACAAAATGACCAAAAATAGATGCAAAAATGACCAGAAAAGACACAAAATGACCAGAAAAGACACAAAATGACCAAAAATAGATGTAAAAATGACCAGAAAAGACACAAAATGACCAAAAATAGATGCAAAAATGACCAGAAAAGACACAAAATGACAAAAAATAAATGCAAAAATGACCAGAAAAGACACAAAATGACCAAAAATAGATGCAAAAATGACCAGAAAAGACACAAAATGACCAAAAATAAATGTAAAAATGACAAAAAAGACACAAAATGACCAAAAATAGATGCAAAAATGACCAGAAAAGACACAAAATGACCAAAACATTTATCTTCTTCTGATAAGAGTGAATTCAGGGTTCCTGCACTATTTCAGTCAAATCAAAGCGGCAGAATAAAAAGCATGATTTATCTAGAGAAATTGCTATAAAGTCGACACATTTCCTCATGTGAAACAAACACAAAGTGAACAGATAAACACGATGTGAGACTGGAAGCTGACTTGATCATCAGACTATAAAAACAAAGACCTGACAACCGAACAAACTATATTTCTGCATATCATATTCCCTCGTGATTCTTTTTACATTAAATCTACAAAGTGAAAGCTGCTTGTAATCATCAGAGCTGATATGAAGTCTGATTTTGCAAAAAAGAGCCTTCATCGTGCTGCGTTTTTCTGTTTGTTAGAATCTTTTCTGTGCAGCTGCTGCAGCCGTCATTAAAGCTCATTTAGTCTTAACAATGACAGAAACAACATTTCAATAAGTGGATGAAATGAGGGCCGAGTGAAAAACACATTAAACTCGTCTCCCGTGGTCCAGATGGATCGGGGGGGAAATTGTGACCACCGGCTGACAATCAGTGCAGAAAACCACAAATATAATCAATTTATTTTTTTCAATGTAATAAAATACAATCATGCACTGCAGGTATAATCACTGCAAAAGCACATCTGACTGTCAGGGGCCGCTCATGTGGATATTTTTCTCGCACTTAATGAATAAATGATTGAATTCAGATAAGGAGAAGTGGAAAATGAACATACTGGCTGACTGAAAGTTTGCAGTCTGGAGGCCTGAATGCCTGTTTGCATGGATGAAGGAAGAGGAAAAGTCAAGAGACTCCTTGGAAAGTAACAACTTGATACTTTGGGATTTGTCAGAAAAAACACAGAATTACCCAAAAAAGACACAAAAAGACAAAAAAAGACACAAAATGACCAAAAAAAGGAAACAAAATGACCAAAAAAGACACAAATTGACCAAAGAAGACACAAAATGACAAAAAAAGACACAAAATGACCAAAAAAAGGAAACAAAATGACCAAAAAAGACACAAATTGACCAAAAAAGACACAAAATGACAAAAAAGACACAAAATGACCAAAAAAGACACAAATTGACAAAAAAAGACACAAAATTACAAAAAAAAAAGACACAAAATGACAAAAAAACAAAACACAAAATGACCAAAAAAGACATTAAATGACCAAAAAGACTAAAACACATGAACACTTGAACACAGTGGAGACAGAGCTGACTTCCTAAATGATTTGGCGACCCCCAGAAATCATCTCGCAACCCCAATTTTTTTCCAGATATCACCTCCAACACAGGCCGAGAACAGAAAGTTATTCAACAAACATATTATAACATCTTTGGCCTCTTCAGTCTCATTTCCCCTTGAATGTTGTGTGATCAGCAACAGAGATCAGCTGTGTGCAGCAAGTCGTCTGGTGGTGAAACAGTTAATCTGGTTTTGTATCCAAACCACCAATAGAGATCTCCAGAGCTTGCATGGATGAAGGAAAAGGAAAAGTAATCTGAGCGACCTCAACCCCCAAAAAACAAGCAGCGCCGCCCTCTGAGAGCCGCCGGCGTCCCTGTCTGACCTGCATTCAAAGCCTGACACGCTCCATAAAGACAAAAACAGGCCCTGACTTAAAGCCGCAGGCCGCGGGCCTTAAAGGAGGCTTCATAAAACGTTAATTAGTGGGCACGGTGGGGAGATGTGGAAGCCTTCAGAACTCTTAAAAAATGAAAGTGAGGTGCAAAAAATAGCACAACAAGAGGAGGCTGGAGGCCGGCGCCAAGCTGAGATTTTGGCACCGGCGGTTGCCAGTTTTGTCGGGGCAGGAAGACGTGCTGGGACGAGACTTCAACACGCTGCAGCTGCTGCTGGAAGAGACACCGAACTACTGCAGCTGATCTGACTGCTGAGAGTGAAGCAGATAGCAGACATTAGACCAGGGGTCTCAAACTCAAATTACCTGGGGGCCACTGGAGGCAGTATCAAAATGACCAAAAAAAGACACAAAATGACAGAAAAAAACCCTAAATTGCTTAAAAAAGACACAAAATGACCAAAAAAGACACAAAATGACTTAAAAAAAGACAAAATGACAGAAAAAAAATAAATTACTGAAAAAAGACACAAAATGACCACAAAAGACACAAATTTACAAAAAAAAAAGACACAAAATGACGAAAAAAAGAGACACAAAATGACCAAAAAAAAGACACAATTATTTAAAAAAAGACACAAAATTACAAAAAAAAAAGTAATTAAAGGGACCTTCCACACACAACACAGTAAAGTCCCATTCATATAAAACTCACATTAAACTTTCATATCAAGGTGAGGGCCACAAAATATCATCACGAGGGCCACATTTGGCCCTCGGGCCACGAGTTTGAGACCCATGCTTTAGACGCTCTGTGTTTGGTGCTGCTTCATCAGGCTGGGCGATACGGCCCTAAAATAGGATTTTTGCTATAACGATATTAAAAAATACTGAACTTTTATTTTTAGTCTGTATAAATATATAAAAACATACAACAACAAAAAAGTCATTCATAAATCTAAATGTTGTGTAAGTTGCAAATCTCAAAAGTTGCCAAATAAAAAAACATTTACTCTCGATCCTTGAGTATTAGCATAGACAATTTTGTACATTTTATAGTATAATGTCATCAATCTTGTCCACTTTGAGAGCTAAATGCTAATGCTAAATTTTTCACAGTCAACAGGGCTTTCCACTAGGACGTGGAGCAGACAGACAGGGTTGAAACATTGCTGGTTATGGGGGTCCGGGGGCATTTCCCACTGGAGAATTATTTTTCATAAAAGCCCAAATTTGGTGCCTCTCACACATTCTAATGCCACTATTCTATCATATACACTGATCTTATCATTGCATATTTTAATTCATTATTGTAAATAAGAAAAAGGGTTCTTCTATGTTTTATTTAAGGCATCTTATTTTGCCAGTCTTCTTGTAAATTCTGTGGTGGATTCTGTGCTCTTATTTTGAAAGCTGCATTTGTTTAGCGACAGGAAGTAATAGTAGCTTTTTGTGATTGAAACAACTTTAATTGTTAGCTAATGTTAGCTCGCGGCTAACGAACGGCATAATGCAACAGTGTTATTGTGAAAGGCCTGGCCCTGCTTCCTCTTTTCTGCTTCTTCTCTGAGTTGGGTGACGCTGCAGATCTTTAGAAACCACGCGGATGTCCCTGTGAACTTCTCTGAGAAGTGTTTTCTCCCTGCAGACGTCAGCGTCTGGACTTCAGAGGGTCATAAAATCTGTCAGGAACTTAATGAAATTGAATTTCATCAACAGTTAATAAAGCCCATTGATGGCTTCTCAGTCATATCCATATTTACTGTATGAGTGTGTGACCTTGTTTTTCTATCTTTGTGGGGACCAATTTCCCATTTTTTGGATACTGAGGACATTTTGTCCGACTCTAACTTCTTCAAAGGACCGTTTGAGGGCTCAGACTTGGTTTCAGTTTCAGGGCAGAGTTATGTTTAAGTTAAGGTTCGGAGTGGAAGATCTGTCCAATATATCTCATATTTTAGATCATACTCGAGTAACTCAAATATAAAAAAATGATTGAGGAACTTCCTCTGCCTCGAAGCCTCGTTAATTAAATTTAAAGCTCATGTTTCGTCACTGTGGCGGCCCGTCATAGTCTATTATGCCATTCGTTAGCCGCAAGCTAACATTAGCTAACAATTAAAGTTGTTTTAATCACAAAAAGCTACTATTACTTCCTGTCGCTAAACAATGCAGCTTTCAAAATAAGAGCACAGGGTGTTAACAGAATCCACCACAGAATTTACAAGAAGATTGTCAAAATAAGAGCCTTAAATAAAACACACAAGAACCTTTATTCTCCTTTACAATAATTAATTAAAATATGCAATGATAAGATCAGTGTATATGATGGAATAGTGGCATTAGAATGTGTTAGAGGCACCAAATTTGGGCTTTTATGAAAAAAAAAAAAATCTCCAGGGGGCATTGACTGTGAAAAATGTTTTATGAGGTTGGAAACTATTTTAATTATTTTTATTTAATTTTGTGTCGCAGGAAATGTTAAGTTTGCAGTAATTTAATTTATTTTTATTTAATTTTGTGTCTCAGGAAATGTGAAGTTTGCAGTAATTTTATTTATTTTTATTACATTTTGTGTCTCAAGAAATGTTAAGTTTGAAGTCATTTATATTTCATATTCATTTTTATTGGGAATTTTGAATGAAACGGTTTACTTATTTGCATAATATGTATTATAAATGTATTTTTTTTTAAAGGGAACAAATTGGTTGCTATTATTAAATGATTTGTCTTGTTTTCTGCTGTTTATTTATAATCCGGCTTTAAATAAGCAAAAGTAAATTTCATCCGATTACTCGATGAATCGATGGAATATTCGATAGAATACTGGATTACCATAATATTCTCGAGCTGCAGCCCGAATGGAGATATTCCTCCTCTTCCTCTCACTCACATCAGACACAAACTGATGGAACTCTCACCAGTTTAACAACAGTTCATAAAAGCAGCAGAAGTCCCCAGAGTTCAGCCTGGAATAGAAGAGTTTAAACCCCAAAAACAAGAGCAGCGGCTCCATCGTCTGTAGGTAGTTGAGCTTCATGAGAGCAGATGTGAAAAAGAGAAATGTGCCACAAAACGATTTGTGCTAAATGTAGCAGCAGCATGAATCTGCTGCATCACTTAGAACAGCAGCCAGGTTCAGCTGAAGGGACTCCAAAATAAAAGCCACCTAAATCACTGAGGCAGTTGTTGTATTTGACACAACTTAATTAATCACTATGAACATATTATTTAAGAAGGCCAAGTTACTGAAACCACGTTCTTACTACTATTTACTTTTAAATGGAAGTTATTTAGGTGGCAGCTAGGGAGCAAAATCCACCACAAGGCCTCTGAGAGACAGAATGGATCCTCTAACACTCACTCATCACCTCTTAATTACACAATAAAAGCTCTCTATAGGCCCACAGTTGTTTTTCTGGTGACTGATCTTAAGTTAAAAATCTAAGAATATCCAAAGTGAGAAAACTAAGAAGTCCCTAAGACATACGACCATTCTTGAGAAAATGCTGAGTAGCATTTAAGAACATTGTCTTAAGAATTTTCTTAAGTTTTATCTTAAGAACCTTTTTGTGAATCCGGCCCCAGATGGAGAATGAGTGGCTGACTTCCTGTTGGAGTGTTCCAGTGTGTGAGACTCACATGTGGTCTGCTGGCTGGTCATGGGGTCGCTGGCCTCCTCTCCGTACATGGCGTACACCGTCACCGTGTACTCTGTATCCGGGGTCAGACCCTCCAGCTCCACCTCGTTCACAGAGTCCGCCACCTTCACCTGCACACACAACAAAAGGCACTAAATTACTAAAAAAAGACACAAAATTATTTTAAAAAGACACAAAATTACAAACAAACAAAAAAGACACAAAATTATTTAAAAAACACAAAATTATTTTAAAAAGACACAAAATTATTTAAAAAAAACACAAAATTATTTTAAAAAGACACAAAATGACCAAAAAAGACACAAAATTACTAAAAAAAGACACAAAATGACCAAGAATTACACAGAATTACAATAAAAAGAGACAAAATTATTTAAAAAGAGACACAAAATGACCCAAAAAGACCAAAAAAAATGCATTGTCCTCTATTCTGCACTCTAGATCATATGGATACTTTTGAAAATGAGTATTGTATCCGGATACAACGTTTTAGTATCGATACTTTTTTGAGTATCGATACTTTTGACAACCCTAACACACACACACACACACACACACACACACACACACAGCATGAAGGTATGTGCCTTCAGCAGAAAGAGGATGCACTGTTTCCTTATCTCTCTCTCCCTCTCTCTCTCTCTCTCTCTCTCTCTCTGTCTCTCTCTCTCTCTCTCTGTCTCTCTCTCTCTCTCTCTCTCTCTCTCTCTGTCTCTCTCTCTCTCTCTCTCTCTCTCTCTCTCTCTGTGCACCATCTGATCTGATCCATCTGCCTCCTTATCTATGGTATCATCTCTCTGCTTATCTCCCTCTCTATCATCCCTCCATCCACCCAGTCGTGTCCAGTCAGGCAGAGCACCAAGCTGTGATTACATCAGCTGATTTCTGCCCTTTTCCCTTCTTATTTCAGCAGGTGGGACCCGTCACACCTGAGATATATATATCATATATATCATCTCTATGATGGAGGCGAGGTGGAAACACGAGGTGGAGATGATGGAACTCCAGGGGCCAGGTGGAGAAACAACACATTTGCCTTTTTTCCCTGAACATAAACTGTTTTTTATGGAGGATGGATGTGCAGTGAGACACAGTTTCAGCTGCAGGTGAAATGATAAAGGGAGAGAAGGGAATCGTTGTTTTCACTTTGTTTGGTTTGTGTTTAGTTTGCAGGCTGCACAGAGCTCTGTACCTGTCATTTATAACCCCAGTGTTAAAGGGGCATGTTATTATGCTCATTTTCAGGCTTATACGTGGATTTTTTTCAACCCTAGAGAATATTGGAGGATATTACATACAGCCAGAATGTGTAAAAAAAACATACGGACCCGGGGGAGGGGGTAATATTTAGAGAAAAAACATTTATGAGATTAAAGTGGTGAATCTACGAGAAAAAATGTGCAGATTTATGAGATATAAGTGGTGAATCTGCAAGAAAAAAGTTTTTTTTTTTCCTTTTTTTCTCGCAAATCTGCGTCTTTTTTTGCGCAGATATGCCACTTTAAATCTGCAACTTTTTTCCCTGTAGATTTGCCACTTTAATGTAGTAAATTTGCTTTGTTGCTCCTTTATGTATTCTTCTGGCCACTTTGTGTCTTTTTTGTAATTCTGTGGGTTTTTTAGTATTTTTTTCCGGTCAGTTTGTGTCTTTTTTTTTGCTCTTTTATTACTTTTTTGTCCTTTTTGGTCATTTTATGTGCCTTTAAAGCATTGTTTTGATGTATTTAATGTGTTAAAATGGTCATTTAAGTAATGATATGTTATGTATTTTACAGCATATTCCAATAGATTACTTAATAAAGTCATTTCTAAATACTTTGAATTACTTTCAGCTCATTTCCCAGCATGCAAATTCCAAATTTCAACCCTAGCGAATATTGGAGGATATTACATACTGACAGAATGTGTAAAAAAAAAAACATACAGACCCGGGGGAGGGGGGGGAATATTTTGAGAAAAAAGTTTACGAGATTAAAGTGGCAAATCTACGAAAAAAAATTTGCAGATTTATGACATTTAAAGTGGTGAATCTGCGGTGAATCTTTCCCCTTTTTTTCTTGTAAATCTGCAACTTTTTTTGCACAGATTTGCCACTTTAAATCTCTTAAACCTGCTACATTTTTTTCTTGTAGATTTGCCACTTTAATCTAGTAAATGTGCACCTTTTTACTCAAAATACTACTATTATTTTTATTCATACTTGGCCCTAATATGAGAATAAGAATTTTGATATCCACTGAAGGTACCAAATATAGTTCTTCGCCCACTAAAGGGTTAAGGATTATAATTGAACATGAATACATAGTGCAGCTGTCTTCCAGAGCACATACTGTTGCCTGCAGTATTCATACAGTTGGGTCATAGCTCTTCATTATAACAGTACACTCTGAATTTTGAGATTGTGGGTCAAAAAAAGCAGAGAAAGCTGGATGGCATACTGGAAAATGCAATGTGATAACATCCTGGTGTTATTGGAAAACTGAATTTGAAGTATGAGGATGTATAAATATTTTTCTGGACCACTGGGTTATATGGAAGGACTGGTGTTGGAAATGCACAGCTTCATTTTGAATATATGTGAATCACACTCTGTGGTAGCGCCTGTCTCTTTAAGAAATTAAAAAAATTACCAAGAAAACATTCTCAACCAAAATCTAAACACTTTAACACGTTCCAGCAGAAATGTGATCCAAAATTCTGGAGATATTAACAATATCAGCAGTCAAGATGACAGACAATAAGGAAAAGCATTAATAGGTCCCCTTTAACCCTTTATCGGCCAGATAACTATATTTGGTAACTTCAGGTAATATTTCGAGAAAAAAGTTGCAAATTTACTAGATTAATGGCAAATCTGCACGAAAAAGCCGCAGATTTACGAGAAAAAAGTGGGGAAAAAAGCAACTTTTTTATCCCAGATTCACCACTTTAAATCTCATAAATCTGCACATTTTTTTCTCGTAGATTTGCCACTTTAATCTCGTAAACTATTTTCTCAAAATATGACCCCCCTCCCCCGGGTCCGTATGTGTTTTTTTTTACACATTCTGGCAGTATGTAATATCCTCCAATATTCTCTAGGGTTGAAATTGAAGTTGAAAAAATGTCATCATTATTTTTATTTATAATTGAGCAATCATCTCCCTTAATGATCTTTTCAGTTCATCCTGAAGCATTTTGTAAAGCCAGTTTCAACATGAGCACTGTGAACAAATCATTGATCTTCCTTCTAATATTTATCAATAATAGTGATAATAGTTTATGAATATGTGACAAAAAGAATGCATATGCATACATCTTTCTTTGTGCTTACGTACAGTTTTAGTGGTGAATCTACAGTTTGATGCAGCTGTTAACGTCATTTAACTGTTTTTCAAAATGAAACAAAGCACCTGATTTCCCTTGGTCTGTGTGTGTGTGTGTGTGTGTGTGTCTGTCTGTAGCTGTGTTTCCATTAAAGTCAAAGCCAATTTTTAAGCTAAATTTTTAAATGTTGCATTAATCCTCTTGAGTCAGTGAAAACATGGAGGCATTACTTCTTCATGACGACCTTCCCTCTAAAGTTCTGGCTTCAAACTGCAGGTTTTGTTTATTGATGATAAACCAAGTAAAACAGAGATAAGGTCTAATATATTTAGTATGAAAATATAAACATTATATGTTATATTTGCAACCTGTAAACACATTTGCAACATTTAAAACTCATTGGCCCTCATTTATCAAGCGAGCGTAGAAACGAGCGCAGATCTGAGTGTATATTTGGTCTTACGACAGGGTTCACGTGTGATTTATCAAACGATCGTATCTCGACAATCACAGCGTAAGAATGATCGGCTGTTGATAAATGTGGCGGCTCGAAACAAGCGTCATTTAAATACCACGCCCTAATATATATAATATATATATAATATATACCCGATTCAGAAGACTCGCCTTCAGAGTTTACGACACCGAAGGACGCAATGCGGCCAAAAAGAGGATTTTTTCACCCCCTAAAGTCGCTTTATTAGCAAAGTGCACCGTTACAATTAACAAAAGGGGCAATATAGACATATTAAAGAAATACGCAGCGACGGAGGTTTATGAAATAAAAGTACTTATAGTTATAAACTCAAACAAGTCCAGTGATTAGCTATTTTACATTTGGAGCACGGCCTTAGAAGTTTTCAGCTTTTTGGTTGAAGGAGGTAAACAATGTTTTAAAGTAAGTTTTAATTCTAAAAGAAGAGGAATTTCTCAGTCAGAAAGTGAAACGATGACGTCCAACAGCTGCAACAACAAACTGGTTTAGTTTGGCAGCAGAAAAAGTGAAAAGAAGGAAATCAGTGGTGCTGTCAGCAGAGTAGCGGACTATTAAACTCCTGGCGAGGTTTGAGTAATTACATCGTGATATATAAAGCCTAATAATCTATATAATATCCGAATATTGCTATTATTATGATGGAGAGATATTATTGACCTCTTTACATTTACTAATAATGATGTCCTAGTCAGAGGAGCGTGTGGCAGCGCTGATTGGAAATGTTTCTATTCGGGCAGAACCGCTGGTAAAAGAGACGCTGACGCTCCGGTGTCGGAGCTGGATAATAATAATAATAATAATAATAATAATAATAATAATAATAATAATAATAATAACAGTAAACAGCAGAAGACAACAACATTTAATATCCTCGGCTGGTATTCTGTTTAAAGAATTTCACGATCGCAGGGTTTATTTATTTATGGATTATGTTTTAATGATAAATTATGTAGTCTAAACATGTTTTGCTTTGCCACTATTAAAAATCAAAACACCACAGAGTTTAATCAGCTCCAGGCATCGATGCAATAGTCTAAGATCAATTCTCCGACTCAGACGTGTGGACTTCACGCTGACTCAGATTTGCGTACACGAGCTGAGAGCAGACTGAGATCTGATCGTACCGTCCGCTCACGTCCATATTGATAAATGCCGAGGCTTGCGGAGAAATTATGTTACGCCCACTTTACGCTCACTTTCTGACGTACGCTCGTTTGATAAATGAGGGCCATTGAGCGTTATTGTTTCAAAAGGGGGGGAAAAAATCATCTTCAAAATATTTTTTTAAATTTTTTAATGTTTGTTGTTTTTTGGTTTCTTTTGGGTTCAAAATGTTGATCTAGTGAGTCAAAGTGAAAAATTATTATCAGGTTACATTAATGAGATTGTGCAAAAAATGAAAGTATGATAGCGATGTTAAATATGCTAAATATGCATGCTTTTTTCTCTCCAAGTGGCAGAATGAAAAGTATTTAAAAAATGGACAAAATAGCCCAAGACTCCAAAGGGTTAAAGAAAATGTGAATTAGTGAGTTTTTCATCAGCTGGTTCAGAGCAAATAAACAAAGCTGCAGTAACGTCTTTTGGCCAGCAGGTGGCAGTGTAAAGTGTTGCTGTAGGCTAATCTGTCAGTAAACAGGAGAAGAAGAGAGAAAACAACAACAAAAAGGGAGAAAACGTCTTCAGGAATTAGATTAAACTCCTAATTGTTCTTTCATGAGGGTTTAATGAGATATTTAAGGGCGTTTCCAGATCTATTTATGGTGAACTTTGGGAGTGGAGGGGAGGATTGTGCATGTCAATGATTCAGATTCATAAAACAGAATCAGGCTTTATTAATCTGACATAAAGAATGCAGATGCATATTTTTCTTCTTTGTGCACACACAGTTTTAGTGGTGAATCTACATTTTAATGCCTCAACCTCTACTGCAGTAAACTGTCGGGCTTTCTCTTGTTATTTTGATCCGTTTTACTGTAAAACAATAACGGCCTCTCTTTGTTTCTCTGGGCTCTGTGATGAAGGATTCCCAGTGTGATGCCAGATGAGTCACTATTATCCAGCTGCTGACACACGACGGCCACAAACCCACAACTTTACCGTCTTTCACCTTCTGCCAAAACACAAAACGGATGTTTTTAAAAAAAAGAAAAAAATCTGGCAGAATGGAGGCACAGACAAATGTTTGTCCATCTGCTCTTCTTGTCTGCTCACTCCATGAATAAATTGTTTGCCTTTTGGAGCCCGGGAGAAAAAAAGATGTACTGCCAAATATTAAGAGTCATACTTCATAACTGATGCAGAGTTTCAGACGGGGACTGAGTCAGAATGTGGTGCAGACGTGAACAGTTCCTCTGCTGCTCCAGTAATGGATGTTCATCAGGAGCTCCTACACCTGTTCTGGCTGAGTTTCACTTCCTTGTACTTTGGATGTTTTTCAATCAGATTTTTACATATATAAAGCAGCATGACGCAGCTTTAGGTTACATGTTTGGCCTTGTTGCTGCCGGGCCTTCTGTCATATAGAGCAGCTATTCTCAACCTGGGGGTCCCGACCCCAATTGGGGTCCCGAGATCATTTCTGGGGGTCGCCAAAACATTTTAGAAGCCAGCTCTGTCTCCACTGTGTTAAAGTGTTCATGTGTTTTAGTCTTTTTGGTCATTTCATGTCTTCTTTGGTCAATTTGTGTTATTTTAGTCATTTTTGTGTCTTTTTGGATCATTTTGACTCTTTTTTGGTCATTTTTTGTCATTTTGTGTATTTTTTTTGATAATTTTGTGGTCAATTTGTGTCTTTTTTAGTAATTTTGTTTCATTCTTTTGGTCATTTGATGTCTTTTTTTTAGTAATTTTGTGTCTTTTTTTGGTCATTTTGTTTCTTTTTTGGGCCATTTTGTGTCTTTTTTTGGTCATTTTGTGTCTTTTTTTGATCATTTTGTGTCAGTTTGTGGTAAATTTGTGTATTTTCTGACAAATCCCAAAGTAGCAAGCAGAAGCATTTTAGTCCATTCCTTTTAATACAAAATGAGAAAACTTCTCACTTGATTTATTACCTCAGAAATGTTTTTTAGGACAACACTATGGTCTCAATCACGAGTAAAAAAAATCTTCTTTAAGACAATCTGATGTAAATAGTGTAAATAATGGCCCCATTTAGAAGAAAATACAAGATAAAGAATCGTATGATTTGGGGCGGGGCTACCTTTGATTGACAGGTCACTAACAAGGCGAGCCGTCACCAGGAGAGAAGCAAAACAATGTGTATCCACGGCAACGTGTCAATAAAGTTATATATAATGTTATATAGATATAAAATAGGACATATATCGGTTTGGTCTCATAACTTTTCACTGTATTTTCGCTGATTTGAACGTTGAAACTCAAGGAAAGCTCATTATATCGTGATGTTATTCACATGATGTATTGGTGTCAGACTGCTGTCACGTCTATTAAAATTTAAATGACGCCTCATCTTATCTGTGTTGTTTCACCGCTGACTGAAAGTATAAAAACTTATGTTATGTTATGTATGCTGACTCAAGTCAGAATATTGTGATTCAAAAGCCCCTCCAGCTAAATGTTAATAGAGCTCAGTAACACACCTGCACTGAGACAAACATCAGGAGTTGAATTCAAGGTTCTTACACTTTTTGAGTGGTCAAATACAAGCACTTTTCATGGACTTTCCAGGTCCATTTTCAAGCTTTTCCAGGACCTTACAACGGTTGTAAGTTGCATGTTTTAGATGAGTGCTTACATGCTAAAAGGGGTAACTTCACTCAACCATACCGACAGCGATGGTTTCACACGTTTAACAACCAAAAGTACAGTTTGCTAATCTCAATATTCAATTTATTAGTTTTTTCATTGAACATGTGATTATCTATAGTCAGATTGCACGAGAAATACAGGAAGAATTTCAAGCATTTTCAAGCGCTTTATCCAAATTGAAGCACTTTTCATACCTTGAAAATACAACATTTGAATTCAAGCATTTTCAAGGATTTCAAGCACCCGTACGAACCCTGTAAATGACTTTCTGACACCTTCATTTCTCACTCTGCACCCTGAGAGAGTAAAGTTTTATAAAGTGAGATGACGCTCTGGCTCGAGGAGAGGCTTTTCTGCTCTGACAACAAGATCCTTTTGTCACACAGACTGAATCCTTGTCACTTTTGTTTTCCATTGGCAGGAAAATAGTCAGTTTTAGGGACTCTCTGGTCTTCAAAGCCCAGTTTGGACACAGAATCTCCCTGCTGCTGTTCACATCTTAGTGTCTGTGTGTTCTCTGTGTCTCTACTGAAGCCCGCTGTGGCTCCTCGGATCAAAGTGCTCTTCCCGGATCAAACTGGACTGGATGTGGATGTGTCTGTGGCGCTGGCCAGACGAGTGGATGCCACAGGAGCCCGGGCTCGTCCTCGCCACTGGAAAGAATCCATCCAGAGTGTGAATTCCTCCCTTCATTGTTTTTATCGCTGTGTGCCTGGAGGGGAATGTGGCGGCGGGCGTAATGAGGTCTGATGGGAGAGAGACACAGACGAGTGGCTGTGCCCTTCACACCTCCCCTCCTCTTCCTCCTCCTCCTCTTCCTCCTCCTCGGCTGTCTCTCTTCCTGTCAGGAAGCTGCACCATTCAATCTGTCTTCTCATGTCTTCTCACCTGATCACATTAGCCGTTCATTAGCCGGTCACATTAGCCGTTCATTAGCCGGTCACATTAGCAGTTCATTAGCCGGTCACATTCGCCGGTAGCAATAGCTGGTCACATTAGCCAGTCGCAGTAGACGGTCGCATTAACTGTTCATTAGCGGGTCACATTAGCCATTCATTAGCCGGTCACATTAGCCGGTCACATTAGCTGGTCACATTAGCCGGTCCCATTAGCCGGTCACATTAGCCCGTCATTAGTCGGTCGCATTAGCCGGTCACATTAGCCGTTCATTAGCTGGACACATTAGCCGGTCATTAGCCGGTCGCATTAGCCGGTCACATTAGCCGGCCATTAGCCAGTCGCATTAGCCGGTCGCAGTAGCCGGTCACATTAGCCGGTCACATCAGCTGGTCACATTAGCCATTCATTAGCCGGTCACATCAGCCGGTCATTAGTTGGTCACATTAGCCGGTCACGTTAGCCGGTCATTAGTCGGTCGCATTAGCCAGGCGCAGTAGCCGGTCACATTAGCCGGTCACATTAGCCGGTCACATCAGCCATTCATTAGCCGGTCACATCAGCTGGTCACATTAGCTGGTCACATTAGCCGGTCACGTTAGCCGGTCATTAGTCGGTCGCATTAGCCAGGCGCATTAGCCGGTCACATTAGCCGGTCATATTAGCCTGTCACCCCTTGCTTTCTTTTTTATTTGTTATTTCTGGAGTATTATTTTTATTTTTTTGGGTTGTTGTTGTTTTTTTGTTTTTTGGAGAACCATTGTCAGGCTAAATGGTTGTTTTCCTGATGTTTACTATGCTGCCTTGAGAATGTGAAGCTGTGAGAATTGTTTTACTTGTATAATGCATTTGAAAAAACAAAACGTGTTCAGGAAGACCAGGTGATTTTTTTTCTTTTTTAGCTTACTCACTAATTTACCTTCCACCAACTGCCAGTTGCATCTTGTCTTCTCTGTTTTTTCCTCTCTTTCTTTCTTTCCTTCCATCCTTCTATGTATAAAGTCTGATGTGCTGATATACACAATGCAGGGAACAATAAAACCACATCAAAGCAGACTTTTACTTTGAAGAAACTCGATTACAATTACAAAGGCGTGTGTGCGGGTCAGTTTTGATTAAACTGAAGTCTGTGCAGACTCGTCTTTAAATAGATGATTTCAAAGAGACTTCAGGTGTTTGACAGAATCCTGATAACGCTCAGACAGAAAGATGCAGAAAAACACACAAACTGCACACAAAGAAAAGGAGAAGGTGAAGCCGGGAGAGTCTGCAAGGTTAAACTTTTCAAATCATGAAGGACAGAAAATGAGACGAAATGGCTCAGAAAACTTCACCAAATCTTCTGTCCTGCTACGTGTCAGAACTAAAGCCTGAGTGGCTGTCAGACTGGGAGATAACTGGATGTTCCAGAGCTGCTGATCCCATCAGACCGTCTGTTCTCTGAGCTTTTCTCTGACTCACACACCTCAATGTTAACTGTTCCACTAGAAACCAGCCACTGCTGCTCACTTTATATTGTTGCTTGCCTTTATAACAATTATGGATGGGACAATTTAGGATTTTATCAGTGAGTACGTTTACATGACACTTGAAAAAAACAAATTATTGCCCTAATCCGACGAATTATTGCCTTAATTCTCCAACTTCGGTTAGGACACCCAGATAATGCGGTTGGAATAGGATTTTCGCTGGAGTATGACCCCGGAACAAAAACATTCAGAAAGCGGTCACATTAGCCGTTCATTAGCCGGTCGCATTAGCCGGTCACATAAGCCGGTCACATTAGCCGGTTGCAGTAGCCGGTCACATTAGCCAGTTGCATTAGCCGGTCGCATTAGCCTTTCATTAGCAGGTCACATTAGCCGGTCACATAAGCCGGTCATTAGCCTGTCATTAGCCGGTTGCATTAGCCGGTCACATAAGCCGGTCATTAGCCGGTCACATTAGCCGGTCGCATTCACCGGTCGCATTAGCCGGTCATTAGCCGGTTGCATTAGCCGGTCACATAAGCCGGTCATTAGCCGGTTGCATTAGCCGGTCACATTAGCCGGTCGCATTCACCGGTCGCATTAGCCGGTTGCATTAGCCGGTCACATAAGCCGGTCACATTAGCCGGTTGCAGTAGCCGGTCACATTAGCCAGTTGCATTAGCCGGTCGCATTAGCCGGTCGCATTAGCCTTTCATTAGCAGGTCACATTAGTCGGTCACATAAGCCGGTCATTAGCCGGTCATTAGCCGGTTGCATTAGTCGGTCGCATTAGCCGGTCGCATTCACCGGTCGCATTAGCCGGTCATCAGCCGGTCACATTAGCCGGTCGCATTAGCCGGTCGCATTAGCCGTTCATTAGCCGGTCCCATTAGTTATTATCAGTAGCTGAGGCCAACAGAAAGGCGCCATATTAACCTGCTGAAACGACGCATATCTCCACCCAGTGGTGAGGAGGAGGACATGTTCCCGTCAGTTATTAGATTTTCTCAGTTTCATGTAAACTGGAACAAGGACAGAAGTCCTTTTAGATGCCAAAATAAAAATTTTTTAAGCATAGCTCGATTAAACTGTGCATGTAAACGTACTGTCTGATTGTCAATAACTTTGTAAGTTATTGATGAGTGTTTATTATTGTGATACTTATGATTTTGTTTACTGTAGCTTTCCTTTCCTGCCTTCATAATCTTTTACACACATTCTCTCTCACACACACACACACACACTCACACACACTCACACACTCTCTCACCTCCTTCTCGTCTGCAGGGTCTCCCTCCGTCAGCGGGGCGTACAGGATCATGTACCCAGAAGCCCCGGCGGCGATCTTCCAGCGGACCATCATGGTGCTGTGAGTGATGTCGAACAGCTCCAGGTCGTTCACCATGGGCAGCGCCACTGCAGCACACACACACACACACACACACACACACACACACACACAGCAGGTTAAACATACATATGATGTACATTTCATGTTGATTTGGATATTATTTTCTGACGTTTGAGTCTCTGAAGGCGACAACTTCTGAAAAAAAAATGCAAAATGTGCAACTAAATCCTAAAAAGCATTTTATTTGCTTATTTAACCGTTCGAGTATGTTCTATTAACCCTTTATAGGGCGAAGAACCATATTTGGTAACTTCAGTGGATATCAAACTGGTCCCCATGTCTCTCTGTTTGGTGGTAGAACCACATGGATTTCTTCCAGCTAATCAGCAAAGATCAGACTACTAGTAATATTTCGAGAAAAAAGTTGCAGATTTACTAGATTAAAGTGGTAAATCTACAAGAAAAAAAGTCACAGATTTAGGAGATTTAAAGTGTCAAATCTGCGCAAAAAAAGTTGCCGATTTACGGGGAAAAAAACAACTTTTTTCTCGCAGATTCACCACTTTAAATCTCATAAATATGCACATTTTTTTCTCGTAGATTTGCCACTTTAATCTCGTAAACTTTTTTCTCAAAATATTACCCCCCTCCCCCAGGTCCGTATGTTTTTTTTTTACACATTCTGGCTGTATGTAATATCCGCCAATATTCTCTAAGGTTGAAATTTGCAAGTATTTCAATGAGAGCCCTATTAAGGGTTGATTTAGTCATTTGAAATATTAAATATTGGTCCAATTTATCCTCCTCACTGATGACTTCCATGTGTTTTCTGCCTGTTTGCAGGTGAAGCGCCACACCTCAGCCTCTCTCACTATTTAGTGTCACGTTTCATTTGTTTCCTGAGAGAGACCGTAGCAGTGGCAGCTAACGGCCGCAGCCAAACCCCATTAACTTTGTTACAAGGTCGACTGGCAGCTTAGCATTCATCGTGGAGCGACGGGGAGGAATTCCCCGTCATTCATCAGCGAGCGGCGGGGCTGGGAGAGGCTGGAGGATCCTGCCAGGCTGCGGCTCAGACCTCCTGACGAGGCCTCGGGCAACACAAGCAGAATTAGAGCTCACCACAGGCGTCCTGTCAGAGGCTGCCATGCATAATGGAACACCTGTGCAGCTGTTATGGCCCAAATTCACTGTTTTACTGTTGTAGCACGACACATATCGGCTGTTAGATCAGTGTCTCTGTCAGAGACGCTAATAAAGCAGCCGTGGGTGTCTCGTCTTAGACACTAAATTACGACAAAAAAGACACAAAATGACAGAAAAAAACTAAATTACTTGAAAAAGACACAAAATGACCAAAAAAAGACACTAAATTACTAAAAAAAAACACAAAATGACCAAAATAAGACACAAAATGATTGAAAAAACACTAAATTACTTAAAAAAGACACAAAACGACCAAAAAAAGACACAAAATGACCCCAAAAAATACACAAAATTACTAAAAAAAGACACAAAATTACAAAAAAAATATGCAAAATTACAAAAAAAAAATAGACACAAAATTATTTAAAAAAGAGACAAAATGACATTCAAGTATTTTTTTTAGGTAATTTTGTGTCTTTTTTTGGTAATTTTGTCTTTTTTAAGTAATTTTGTAATTTTGTGTCTTTTTGGTAATTTTGTGCCTTTTTTGGGTAATTTTGTGTCTTTTATAAATACTTTTGTGTCTTTTTTAAATATTTTTGTCTTTTTTAAATAATGTGTATTTTTTAAATAATTTTGTGTCTTTTTTAAATAATTTTGTCTTTTATAATAATTTTGTGTCTTTCATAAATAATTTTGTGTCTTTTTTAATAATTTTGTGTCTTTTTTAAATAATTTTGTCTTTTTTCAATAATTATGTGTCTTTATTGGTAATTTTTGTGTATTTTTTGGGTCATTTTGTGTCTTTTTGGTAATTCTGTGTCTTTTTTTGTTCATTTTGTGTCTTTTTTAAGTAATTTAGTTTTTTCTGTCATATTGTGTCTTTTTTGTGTCATTTTGTGTCTTTTTTTTTGTAATTTTGTGTCTTTTTAGGGTCATTATGTATCTTTTTTTTAGTAATATAATATTTTTATAATATAATTTTAGTAATATATTTTTCTGGTCATTTTGACACTGCCTCCAGCA
>NC_081530.1:34444528-34617028 GCF_030273125.1 Centropristis striata
CACAAAATGACAAAAAAGGACAAAATTACAAAATAAAGTCACCAAATGACAGGAAAAAAACTAAATCACTTAAAAAAGACACAAAATGACCCAAAAAAGACACAAAATTACCAAAAAAGACACAAAATGACAAAAAAAAGACCAAATTACAAAAAAAATGACACAAAATGACAAAAAGGGACAAAATTACAAAATAAAGTCACCAAATGACAGGAAAAAAAACTAAATCACTTAAAAAAAGACACAAAATGACCCAAAAAAGACACAAAATGACCAAAAAAAGACACAAAATGAACCAAAAAAAGACACAAAATGACCAAAAAGGACACAAAATGACAGAAAAAAATAATTAAAAAAGAAACAAAATGACCAAAAAAAGACACTGAATTACCAAAAAAGACACAAAATGACCAAAAAGACACAAAATGACAGAAAAAAATCACTTAAAAAAGAAAGACAAAATTACAAAAAAAGACAAAAAATTACTAAAGAAGACACAAAATTATTTAAAAAAAGCAACACCTGGTTTTATTCTCAGATTCTCCCAGTTATTGCTGCTGCTCCTCCATATATAATATCAGCTAGTAGAGTGATACATTGGTTTGTAATACTACACAGCAGTACTACAGTAGGTCCAGGACTCCCAGAGCTCCGTGTACACAACATGATAAGTGCTTTCTGCTGCAGCTGATAGAACGTGAACAAAGGGCAACTGTCCTGCTCTAAGCCAATATGCCAATTTTCATCTGATGCTAATTTAGACCTTGGCCGGGCAAAGAGAGTGTAACCGCGGTTTCATCTTGAAAACATTATGCAAACAACGGTGGGACACTTTCCAAAATGAAACAAAACCTCTTTTAATGAATTCTACAACCATGAGCAGCTTGGGTTTTTACAACCTCTACTTTGCTTGTAATTGGAAAATGGTTACAGAGTTTAGATTAATTAGTGGTGGAAAAAGTAGTTGGATCCTTTGCTTCAGTACAATTAGAAAAGGTTGTATTCAAAACCTGACTTAAAAAGGATTATCAGCAAAAAAAGTAACCATTGTGCAGTAAAATGATCCTTGTTAATGTGTTAATGTTGCATTTTTTCCTGCTGTAGATGTTTCAGGTTGAGCTCATTTTAACTCCTTTATATCATGTTGGGGAGTTTTATCTGCAGCAATGCATCTTATTCTATAACAGGGGTCTCAAACTCTAATTACCTGGGGGCCGCTGGAGGCAGTATCAAAATGACCAAAAAAAGACACAAAATTACATAAAAAAAAACTAAATGACTTAAAAAGACACAAATTGAGCAAAAAGACACAAAATAGATAAATACAAAAAACAAAAAAAAGTACATAAATTATACATAAATAGTACATAAAAAGTACATAAATATTTAATCTCAATGAACCCACAAATACCTTAGAATTACTGTATTCTTACTAATACAATTTTTTTTCTTGATTCTAATGAAATACACGTGACCTATTTTCTCAATATGTTGAAAAATATTCTTGAATTAAGTAAATGCTAGTGCCATTGCATATGCATAGGCATTATATTTCTAGAAACCAGCAAAGTCAGACAAAAAACTAGTAAACTTTTCTTGAAACAGCTGCAAATATTAACATCTGGCTGCTTGTTTTAAGGATGTGAAGAGGTCAAATTATGTCAAAGTTATGATTTCTTAGTTATGCTTGAAATAAGAAATTATTACTTTGAAAAAGCAGTTTTATACTTGTAAGTGTTGATGAAACAGCCTTTGTTGCTTTTGATATTCTAGTTTCCAGCATGTATTTACTCAGTATAGGTCATAAAATCTCAGTAACAAGCTGTAATATTATTACAAGGACCAAAACACTTAAAGCAAGTGACAACAAGTGAAACAGTCTAAAATAAAAACTGCTTACTAGACAAAAAATAAGCATATATCCCCTTGATCTGAGATATTTCATCTTAATTAGATTTCAGTTTTTGCAGTGTATGTGTGTTTTAAGTGTACATTTGCACAGGTTGATGGCAAATCTCGTTGTGCAATGACAATAAAGGCTTCTGATTCTGATTCTGATTCTGAAGTGCAGTAAAAAGTACAATATTAACTTTGCGATATAGTGAAGTAAGAAGTATAATTAATAATGGATGTATCTTACACTGTAAAAAAAAAAACCTGTTGTTTTTACGGTAAAAAACTGGCAGCTGTGGTTGCCAGAACTTTACTGTAAGAAATACGGTGCAACTTTTTTAAATATTACGGTAAAAAGATATTAGCACTGTTGATTTCACATTTAAGATTGCGATTTTATTTAATTTTTTTACTGTATAAATAAAAGGTTTTTCCATCAAAAGAAACACTGTTTTGCCATATAATTGACAAGAAAATACTTTATAAATGCCGCATAAATGAAAGATTTTACCTTTAAATATTACAGTATATTTCTGTTAGAGATATGGTGTTTAGTACATTTAACAGTGAGAAAAAATATAAAGTATATATATTACATTAAATACATATTACAGTGTATTTTACAGTGGAGTTATGTATGTTTCAAAAAACAAAACTGTAAAAAATACTGTTTCGGCTGTTACATTTACGATGTTTGATTTTTACTGAAACTGAATTAACTCATTTATCATTTTACGGTCTTTTTCTGTCACGGTTTAGCAGTTTTTCACCGTAAAATCTACATACATTTTTTACAGTGTACAGTTCAATGTATTGATTGGTGGCTGTGTAAAGCAGTGAGGTAACTGTAATGAACTGATAGATAATGAACTTTCCTCCTTCCTGTGTTTCAGCCGGAGGCTTCGAGTGCACACAGGATCGCTGTGGGGAGGAAAGAAATGGCGACCACGCCTGCCACTGCTCCGAGGACTGTCTGGAGAGAGGAGACTGCTGCTCCAACTACAAGTCTCTCTGCAAAGGTACCACAATATGACTCTTTATAGCATTTAACCAGAAGGGCAGTCAGAGAGTGCACACCTCTTAAAGGCCCTTTACCGTTAACGAAAATTAGTTTAAAATGAATGTGCATGAAAGTCAGTGATTAGGGCCACGGGGCAATCGCACCGAGCACTGGTCCCTACAGCAATAGCTGTGGGGACCATAATTGTTATACTGTGGATTTTTTCTTCTTCCGGACACAATTTCGTCCCGCTGCTTGTCAAATTATATATCAAAACGTGCGGTTTGACCGGAATCGGTATGCTATTACTTTTCTCTACAGAATACGAATTTTGCCCAATTCTGCCCAAAATTTTGCATTGAAGTGAATGGGACGGGCGAAAAAAAAATGAGCGAAAAAGAACAATAATTGGAGATTTTTAAACGTCTACTTCTTCGGCATAATTTTACCTAGAGACTCCATTTAAACTTTAAACAGTAGACACAAGTCTTGTGTATCGGTGTATTAATCCACGTTTCGATAGGTCATATACTTTTTTATCAATCCCTGTTCAATGACCATGATCATTTTTGGAGAAATTCTGGAGTGTAGAGGGAGAGAAAAAACTGTCAAAAAATAAATTTGAAAACTGCGTTCCAGGCCGCAAATTCCACTCTACAGAAATAATTTATACATAGAAACGTAGGAAAATTAGTCTTCTCCCTCACAATCCTCTGGTAAAGCTGTCAGAGTTATAGTTTGGGCGTAAGACGCACAGATGCACCACCAACACCACCAACAGCCTCATTGGCTCCCATATTAAAAATACAGGAAGATTTCTGAAAAAGGGAGATGTAACAGTTTTTCAGATCGCTCTAACAAAGCTATTTCTTAATTTTTCTTCACAAAAAACATATGTAGACGTTCAGGAAGAACTCAGGATGCTCAAAGTGAATTCGGATCAATGATAGGTATTATGGTTTTGCCAAAAATGCTTTTTGTTCAAGGCCAGAAATTCCAGTCTGTCCACCTCTGGCTGCTGTCACTGTTCAGGAACATTCAACAGCGGCAGTTAATTCTGTTGATTGCTCTGCTCTGATTGGTCGACCCCAACGCCTTTGATCCTTTGATGTGATTACAGTTACAGATACACTCACGCACGCATACACACATGCGCGCGGAAGCGCACACACCTCCAGATACACATGCTTCACACACACACACATTTTGAGGTTAAAGGTCATAGGTTGCTGTATAAATAAATACTTGAAAAGGAATGCTTGTTGTAGGTGTGCTCCTTGTATATTATATAGTAGTATAACATTACTAGTATTAATTGTTTGAAATCTCTGAAGAAGTAGCCCCCGTGGCCCTTTCAGAATTTCCCCAGAGGAAATTTTCTAGTTATTTTTGTGCTGTTTTTTCCATGTGAGGTGAGACTTCGTGGGTCCAAGGAGACTGTGAGGAGATCAAGAGTGCTGAATGTCCTGCTGGGTGAGTCTTAAACTGACAGCAAACTATTTCACATAATAGTCTGTGTGCTAATACAAAACAAATTGTGTTTTTATTTTATTGAAAGAACAGGTGAATGAGGAGTTTAAAACTTGTAAAACAGTCACTTTGAACTGGAAAATATCATAGAAATCTGTCCTTGATAACCATTAAGTATTGAATTCAGTGAAAAAGAGCTTTTGCCAATTCTGCCACCTGTTTTTAAGAATTTGATTTTTTCTTCCTTGTTCTGCTCAGCTTCATCCGTCCTCCCCTCATCATGCTGTCGGTCGACGGGTTCAGAGCCTCCTACCTGAAGAAGGGCAAGTCTGTCACCCCCAACATCCATAAACTAAGTACGTCTACTTTACTTTTTTATATTTCATTTCCAAAACAAAATGTAATGATTGTATAAGTCATGATCTGTGGAAATGATACCACTGTGGAGTGGTTTGCAGCCAAGTGTGAAGTGGTCAGGATGGGAGTCTGCACCTCCAAGTCAGAGGCCATGGAAAAAACTGGATTGCTCCCTCTGGGTTAAGAGTGAGATACTGCCCCAAGTAAAGGAGTTCAAGTATCCCAGGGTCTTGTTCACATGTGAAGGCAGAGTAGAGCAGGGCTTGAAGACTCGGCTCTGTGATTGTATGCGGTTCCACTTCAACAATCTCGTTGTCCATGTCTCCGACCCTCTGAGACCCTTTAATTGATTGATTGATTGATTGATTGCTGACCTGGTGCCACCGGTCAAGACGTAATGTTAATGTGAAGTAGTTTTAGGCTGCATGAACTGCGTAGTTTTATTTTGAAAGGAGCACAATTTTTGACAGGATTTTGTATTATGATCTCGTTAACGATTTCAGTCAATGCAAGAATGTCAGTTTTTCATATGCAGTATTTGTTTTGGTGACACCCCACCCCCACCCCCCCATGCATAAACATTTTTCAGGCACAGGATTTTTTTCTGCTTCAAGCCCTGGTAGAGTGTGAGATGGACAGGCGTCAGCAGTGATGTAAGTGTTATACCGTACGGTTGTGGTAAAGAAGAAGGAATTGAGTCAGAAGGCAAAGCTCTCGATTTACCAGTCCATTAACTTTTAAACCCTCAGCTATGGTCATAAGTTTTGGGTAGTGACCAAAAGAATGAGATTGTGGATACAAGTGGCAGAAATCACTTTCAGAAGCTCAGAGTAGAGTGTAGAAAAAGGCCAGTTGAGGTGGTTGGGACATCTTGTGAGGATGCCTCCTGGGTGGAGGTCCTGTTGGAGGTTCTCCAGGCACATCGAACCGATAAGAGGTTCGATGCAGAAGACTCACAGCACACTGGAGAGACTATATATCTCAAGTTGCTGGGAATTGTTATGGGACTCCCCAGGAAGAGCAGAAAGATGCTGCTGTGGAGAGGGAAGTCTTGAATGGTTGGATGGATGGATGGATGGATGGATGGATGGATGGATGGATGGTTGGATGGATGGATGGATGGATGGAGGGATGGATGGATTGTTGGATGGATGGATGGATGGATGGATGGTTGGATGGATGGATGGATGGATGGATGGATGGATGGTTGGATGGATGGATGGATGGATGGATGGATGGATGCTTGGATGGATGGATGGATGGATGCTTGGATGGATGGATGGATGGATGCTGGGGTGGATGGATGGTTGGATGGATGGATGGATGGATGGATGGTTGGATGGATGGATGCTGGCGTGGATGGATGGATGGATGGATGGATGGATGGATGGTTGGATGGATGGATGGATGGATTGTTGGATGAATGGATGGTTGGATGGATGGTTGGATGGATGGATGGATGGATGGATGGATGGATGGATGGATGGATGGATGGATGGATGGTTGGATGGATGGATGGATGCTTGGATGGTTGGATGGATGGATGGATGGATGCTGGGGTGGATGGATGGTTGGATGGATGGATGGATGGATGGATGGATGGATGGATGGTTGGATGGTTGGATGGATGGATGTATGGATGCTTGGGTGGATGGATGGTTGGATGGATGGATGGATGGATGGATGGATGGATGGATACCACTTTACCGCAGACAAAACAAAGCTAAAACAAGGCTAACTACCATCAACAAGGCTACTGAGGAACAGGAGTGCTGTCTGTCTGCCAATAAATCAGCAAGTAGGAGTCCTCTCTTGGTGCAAAACACCAGAATAAATCATTAATCTGGTAAATGCAATGATGAGATTTGCTGCACTACCTTCTCGGCAGAACGCTTCTTAATCCTCTGTGCTTAGCAGGACAGTAGAAGAACAGTTTGTAACAAATCTCCCCAACAACATTGTTCAACTTCAGAACAGACTTGGAGACCTGGATCTGTGTCAGGTGACCTGGATATCCTCTCATCCTCACAGAGAAGGGTAGGGACTGGCAGTAACTCCAAAGGGCTGCAAAGAAAGCTAATGACTTGGCCTAAAACTCTCATTGTGGGTGATTTGCTGCCAAATATGTAAAAAGCATGAGCATAAAGAACACCAAAATTCAATGATTTCTGAAAGATTCATTAAAGAATGCCTCATACTCTGACTGCACACACACGTGTGAAAAAAACATCATAATGACATTGTTAAACAACAGCCAGAGACACAGAAACAAGACTTTACTGATCTATTGAAGCCACTCAGCTGTTTGAATACAGACGTGTTTATTAGAGGCCCTCATCCACCAATCAGAAGAGGATTAAAGAGGGAACAAACTTTACTGCTTGTCCCTTCTTCTCTTGCCCAACTCCAACTTTATCTCTCCTTTAAGTCCCAGCTTCAGAATTATCATTCGTCTCCCCAGTTTGATAAAAAGCACATCATGTCCAGTTATCAAAACTGATTGTGTACAAAAAACAGTAAACTTTTAATGATATCTCCGGGCCACAAGGACGATGACACTCATAGAAGTTCTCAAGACGAGACCCAGTGGGCTTTTAATTTTCTCTCTCTTTTATTCTACTGTGCTATGTCAGCGATTTCCTGTTTTCATTTGGTGCTTTTAATATGTTTTATGCTGAAACGTTTGAATGTGTTTCCTCTTAGGAGAGTGTGGTACGTCAGCACCCTACATGCGACCAGTCTACCCATCAAAGACCTTCCCAAACTTATACACTCTAGCCACAGTAAGTGACCATATCTACTGTCTTTCTGTCTGTCTGTCTGTGTTTGTTGGCTAATTCATGTTGCGATGCTGCTGCAGAATGTATATAATAACTGTAGTGACATTACTCTGCAGGGTCTGTACCCAGAGTCTCATGGGATCGTGGGGAACACCATGCACGACCCGGTGTTTAACGCCACCTTCAGCCTGAGAACCAGAGAGAAACTGGAGCACCGCTGGTGGGGCGGACAGCCGGTGAGTTAACCTACACACCAGCTTGGTACCTGGATAAGAACAGGGATGCTTAACTTGCTTAACTTGTATTTCCTCAGTGTTGCAGTATTACTTAAATCCATTCCTACAAAAAATAGATAAAAGAAGCTAGCTAAAATGTGAAAAGGCTGAATAACCAGTACAAAACTTCTGGACTTTTTTAGTCCCTGGAGAAGAGCAGGGCCATTTTTCTCCCCTGAAAACAGCCTGGTTGCTGATTGGATAGAACGCTAAGCAGGATGTGACGTAGTACTCCACGCCACAACAACACGCAACATTTGTAAAAGCCGGAGAAGCAGTGTTGCTAACCTAACGACTTTGTTGCTATATTTAGTGACTTTTCAGACGCCCTTAGCGACTATTTTTCAAATCAGCGACTGGCGACAAATCCAGCGACTTTTTCTGGTGTTATTGGAGACTTTTGGAGACTTCGAATCGAAGCGGCACAGTCCTCCTGCAGCAGTCTCTCCCAGCTGCAGTCACAGAGCCGGAGGGGATGTTAACCCCTTAGCGTCCAGTCTGCAAATTGCTAATAGGCTAACAGTTAGCTCTGTAGCAGTACAGTGTGTATGTGCTGCTGCTGCAGGAGGTGTTCACTTAGCGATCTCTGTTTGTTTACAACAAGAACCGGACACTCTGTGCACAGTTAGCGATGCGCAATCACAATGTTTATGATCAGCAGAGACGCTGTGCATAGTTAGCCATGCTGGTTTGTTTATGATCAGCTGCTGACTTTCCCGGTGGCCACTCTTCCCCCTAAAGGAAACACGGCTATAGTCACACTAAAACAATCTAGATCGATAAAAAGCCCAGCAGGCAAGAGGGGAAAAAAGTGTATTTTGATTTTAGGGAGAGCTGTCCCTTTAATGTTAAATATACTGGACATATTCGAGAGAGGTATTATTTTTTCGTGTCAAACTCTTAGCAAGAAAAAAAATCAGTGCATATTCAAAAACTATTGCTTTTAACACAGACTGTATATGTAGGCATCTCATTTGGAAAGTAAAGTTGGCTGTATAATTTCCTGTGTTTGAGGTGCATAGGCCAAACAGTATACAGTTAACTAGTAATATGGGAATTAGACAGTAGTTTGACTTCAGGAGCTCAAGGAGACAAGGACACACATAACATAGTATCAGTATATTATCCATAACCTTGTTTCCTTTGTGTTTTACAGATCTGGGTCACAGCAGAGGAACAAGGAGTGAAAGCAGCCACTTTCTTCTGGCCTTGGTACTGAAGTTGGTACTGGAATATTTTTCATTAGCTTCTGACACTGAACGGTAAACCGTAAAACCAAAACAATGTTGGTAAAAACACATATTCTATAAACTGAATTTGCAACATATCAGTTGTAGTTTAGTAGGGTAAGGGTAAGGTCCCTTTCATTACTTTTTTTTAGTAATTTTGTGTGTTTTTTTGGTAATTCTGTGTCTTTTTTTTTTTTAGTAATTTTGTGTGTTTTTTGGTGATTTTGTGTGTTTTTTTAAGCAATTTTGTATCTTTTTTTGGTCATTTTGATACTGCCTCCAGCGGCCCCCAGATAATTTGAGTTTGAGACCCCTGACGTAATATAAGACGTGTAATCAGTGCAGCTGTCATCTTGTTGAGTTATTGTTGGAGCTTGGCTAAAAATACTTGAAATGGAGAACTCAAGCCTGTTTACATACAACATTATTTAAAAATGGCAAATTAAAGGGAGATAAATACCTTATTTAACATCACTTACACCAGCAATCACCACCACGCCATTTGTACAGCGTGAAAGCAGTTTTAATTGTAATAGCGAGAGGTGATGGTTGGGAAGATTGGAGGCTGAAAAAAGGGATGAAATGGGGACAGTTGCATGAGGATGAACCATTGCCCCCTTGGTTCAAAGCAGATTCAAATCTCAGCACAATAATGCGAATTGTTGTCATCAAATTGATTGAATCAGATTTTCCTCATGAATTAAACATTTGAAGTCACTTTCCCGTGACAACGCAGACAGATTAGTTTCAGAAACCATCTGCATATGGATGACATAACGATCACGAGGGAAACATCCTGAGACTGACTGACAATGGCCCCAAACACACACACACACACACACACACACCACACACATCCAGGGACAACAGAGGCCATTGTCGACTCAAACAGCAACTTGTTGAAGCACTGAACAAAAATGATTCAAATCAGGAATTAAATGTTGAAGGAAAAGTGGAAATGATATATATCCTTTATTTAACCAGGCAAAAGTCTTGCTGAGATTAAATTAAACACATTAGCCGGCCGCATTAGCCAGTCGCGTATTAGCCGGTCGCATTAGCTGGTCGCATTAGCCGGTCTCACATTAGCCGGTCACATTAGCTGGTCACATTAGCTGGTCACATTAGCCGGTCACATTAGCTGGTCACATTAGCCGGTCACATCAGCTGGTCTCATTACCGGTCGCACATTAGCCGGTCACATTAGCTGGTCACATTAGCTGGTCACATTAGCTGGTCACATTAGCCGGTCACATTAGCCGGTCACATTAGCCGGTCACATTAGCTGGTCACATTAGCCGGTCACATTAGCCGGTCACATTAGCTGGTCACATTAGCCGGTCACATTAGCCGGTCACATTAGCTGGTCACATTAGCCGGTCACATTAGCCGGTCACATTAGCTGGTCACATTAGCTGGTCACATTAGCCGGTCACATCAGGTGGTCTCATTACCGGTCGCACATTAGCTGGTCACATTAGCCGGTCGTCGGTCAGTGGTGACGAGGCAAAAAAGTTGCAGAAATCAAATATTTCTTTGGCCGATAGGAGAAACAAGATTTGTTTCTGAAAAATAATCCTAATTTTAGTTTCAGTTTTTTCTTCTTCATTAAATTCACCTTTAATGTAAAGCTCTAAATGGTTTATCGGTGGAGTTTTAAACTGTGAAGAATCTGTCTGTGTGTGTGTGTGTGTTTTTTAAAACATGAGCTGCTACTCTGAAATGATGATTGGTCCTGTTTTGTCTCCAGGGTGATTCCTCTGGAGAGGAGGATTCTGACCATCCTGGGCTGGCTGCATCTGCCTGCTGATGTCAGGTACGGCTTCCTCTTCTTCACATTTACTCGCAGTAGCAGAAAAAGTTCAGGTGGAACTAATAAAATGAATGTTGGCTTGGTTCCAATGAAGCTTCCCTCAAGCAGCAGAAGCTGCACAAGCTAAACTAAAAGCAGCTGTTATCAAAGTCATTACTTCCACTAATTTAATTTGAGTTTTGCTTATTATTTAACCATTGTTTTCTCTTTTCCAAATTGAATTAAACTTTAAGACCTCAGTTTTTACAGCCTGGCCTCATAAAAAAAGTGATGATCAATGAAAGTTTCAATCTAGATGTTCAGATAATTTTTGGACGTATAACAAATACATTTCTAATCAGTGTGTGTGTGGAGGAGGTCGAGAGGGAAACCGCCGTTTGTGTCCCGTATTAAATCAAACTAAAAGTCACCATTGACTTATTTTAATTTATATACATAAGAACTTTCAAACTCCTTTTCTACTGAACTCAGAAACTTGTTAGTGCCTGTACATGATTTATGTGCATTGAAAGTTTTACTGAAATGCTTTTACAATCTTTTTCTGTAATGCTGTTGCATATATATAGTTTAACATATAACTTGCACACCAATAAATTTCCAGATTTTGTGTTGGTCTTCTATGGGTTTCAGTGGCGGTTCTAGACCAATTTCACTGTGGGGGCCAAGGAGGGGCCAGTGTTTAATCTGAGTACCACATTAAAAAACGGCAAAGATGATATTGAAACATTCTAAACCTTTATTTTAGCTTTTCTCTATTTAAATCTCATTTAAATATATTTGGAAGACACAAAAGCATTGATTAAAACAATGAGACTTACCAACAATAACAGTTATTTTTGTACGACAATGACATTTTTTTTTTTTTTAATTCACACATGCTTTTATTGCACAATTAAACTATTGTACAATGGACACATTTTGAGTTCCTTTTGTGTACGAGCAAAAAAAAGGTTAGAATTGTTCCGTGGTTCATCGTTATAAATTGATAATTTTGTCATTAATTTGACACAGGGGCCACAACAGGTGCCAAGGGCTTCTTCACAGGGGCAGTGGCCCCTGGAGGCCCCTGTGTAGAACCACCACTGATGGGTTTCTATAAGAAGTGCTGTGTGTTTTATATTTAGTCTGGAGTGCCGGTGGTGGTAAGTGCCTCTGGGAGACTAAAGATGCAGGTTGTTTTTAGTGCTGAGCAGATCCTGGGTCAGTGAAGGGGTCACGAGCTGATTTCTGTTTTTATAGTCGAGTGAGACGACAGTTAAAAGGTTTCTCAGTTCAGTGAGAGTTGAGGTGAGATGCTCTCAGAAACAACAAACTCAGAACTGTTTTATCTAGTTCACTCTTCAGAATGCTCTCACACCTGGATGAGTTTTAACCCTTTGTCGGGTAAAGAACTACTTTTGGTAACTTCAGTGGATATAAATGGTCCCCATGTCTCTCTGTTTGGTCGTAGAACCACATGGATTTCTTCCAGCTGATCAGCAAAGATCTGACTACATCACAGTGACACCATGACATCTGACCAATCAGTATGATAATAATATGATAATATTCACTTTATTGACCTGGACCTCCAATGTAAAAATGAAAAATTTAGAAAAAAATCTGCAAGAAACAGTCGTACAAACAGAGTTATTCTTCAGTGACTTGTACCAGGAGAACTTGACTATGACGGCATATTAGGGCCAAGTATGAATAAAAATAGAAACCTGGGAAATATTTGGAGAAAAAATTAGCAAATTTTCTAGATTAAAGTGGCAAATCTACAAGAAAAAAAGTCAGAGATTTAAGAGATTTAAAGTGGCAAATCTGCGCAAAAAAAGTCGCAGATTTAAGAGAAAAAAGTGGGGAAAAAGCAACTTTTTTCTTGCAGATTCACCACTTTAAATCTCATAAATCTGCTCATTTTTTTCTCATAGATTTGCCACTTTAATCTGGAAAACTTTATTCTCAAAATATGATCCACCTCCCCCGCGTCCGTATGTTTTTTTTTACACATTCTGACAGTATGTAACATCCTCAAATATTCTCTAGGGTATTATTATTAAGGGTTAAGGTAAAGACGTATGATTGGATTGTCCGTGTGGTTTCTCTTCAGACCGTATGTTTACGCCGTCCACTCGGAGCAGCCGGACACCTTCGGACACCGACTGGGACCGCTCAGCAGTGAGGTGAGTGAGACACAAACAGTGACAGTGAGAAAGTGGAAAACATGGGTCTCAAATTTGCAGCCCGCTCGTGACGATATTTTGTGGCCCCCACCTTGATATGAAAGTTTAATGTGAGTTTTATATGAATGGCACTTAACTGTGTTGTGTGTGGAAGGTCCCTTTAATTACTTTTTTTTTGGTAATTCTGTGTCTTTTTTTGGTAATTTTGTGTCTTTTTTTGTCATTTTGTGTCGTTATTGGGTCATTTTGTGTCTTTTTAAAATAATTGTGTGTCTTTTTTTGGTAATTCTTTGTCTTTTTGGTAATTTTGTGTCTTTTTTTTAGTTATTTTGTGTCTTTTTTGGTAATTTTGTGTCTTTTAGGGTAATTTTATGTCTTTTTTTAATAATTTTGTTTCTTTTTTTGGTAATTTTGTGTCTTTTTAAAATAAGTTTGTCTTTTTTAGTAATTGCGTATCTTTTTTGTCATTTTGTGTATTTTTTGGTCATTTTGTGTCTTTTTTAAGTAATTTTGTGTCTTTTTTGTAATTTTGTGTCTTTTTTGGTAATTTTGTGTCTTTTAGGGTAATTTTATGTCTTTTTTTAATAATTTTGTTTCTTTTTTTGGTAATTTTGTGTCTTTTTAAAATAAGTTTGTCTTTTTTAGTAATTGCGTATCTTTTTTGTCATTTTGTATTTTTTGGTCATTTTGTGTCTTTTTTAAGTAATTTTGTGTCTTTTTTGTAATTTTGTGTCTTTTGTGTTTTCCGTCTGCAGCTGGATAACCCTCTGAGGGAGATCGATAACATCATCGGCCAGCTGATGAACGGTCTGAAACAAATGAACCTGCATCGCTGCATCAACGTCATCATCGTAGGAGATCACGGTACGACCGCTGGGGACTCTGGGGAGACATGTGAAGGACAGTCAGACACAGACAGAGAAAGATTCCTTTATAGTTAGATGATGCTGCTACTGCCCCACCTATTGGCCAAATGTCACTGTGAGACATCATATCCACACATACTAAATGTGGTACAAAGGCACAAAGTGTTCAGGAGATATGACGAGATACAACAAAATTGTATGGAGCATCAAAAATAAAAAAGGAACTTTCTTCAGCTTGGTCCAGAGATGTTGTGCTTACTATTGCTCTAAATTGGACAAAAAATTTATTTGGACACAATTCAAAATGGTTTAAAATTGATCTGGCTGCAAATAGAAGTGCTTGTAATAATGATAATAATCTTTATTTATAGAGCACTTTTCAAAACAGATATTACAAAGTGCTTTACAAAGACAAGTTGAAAACCAACGTATGTTAGAAAATTACATAATTCTGTGCAATTAAAAGACAGTTCAAGGGAAGTTAAAGTTCAGATAAAATCAGAAAAGGCTCTCCGATAAAAGTATGTTTTAAGAAGAGACTTAAAAGAGATCACTGACTCAGCCGACCAGGTTGTTCCAGAGCCTCGGGGCCCTGACTGCCAACGCTCTGGCCCCCTTAGCTTCCAGCCTCTGGAACAGTCAGGACATCTTGTATGGAAAGATTAGCCGTGTTTCCTTTAGGGGGAAGAGTGTCCACCGGGAAAGTCTCAGGCCACGCCCTCTCTAATGTCGCTCACTCTGCGTGTCTCCATGACAACAAGGCCTCCAGAGGGATTTAGAGACTCTGGAGGTGACGGATTAAACACGGGAGACGCAACTGTGGCCGCCGTCGCTAACTGTGCAAAACTGATCATAAACATCGTGATGGTGAATTAACCGGCATCACTAACTGTGCACAGAGTGTCTGGTGCTTGTTGTAAACAAACAGAGATCGCTAAGTGAACACCTCCTGCAGCAGCAGCACATACACACTGTACTGCTACAGAGCTAACTGTTAGCCTGTTAGCACATACACACTGTACTGCTACAGAGCTAACTGTTAGCCTGTTAGCACATACACACTGTACTGCTACAGAGCTAACTGTTAGCCTGTTAGCACATACACACTGCACTGCTACAGAGCTAACTGTTAGCCTGTTAGCACATACACACTGTACTGCTACAGAGCTAACTGTTAGCCTGTTAGTACATACACACTGTACTGCTACAGAGCTAACTGTTAGCCTGTTAGCACATACACACTGTACTGCTACAGAGCTAACTGTTAGCCTGTTAGCACATACACACTGTACTGCTACAGAGCTAACTGTTAGCCTGTTAGCACATACACACTGTACTGCTACAGAGCTAACTGTTAGCCTGTTAGCACATACACACTGTACTGCTACAGAGCTAACTGTTAGCCTGTTAGCACATACACACTGTACTGCTACAGAGCTAACTGTTAGCCTGTTAGTACATACGCACTGTACTGCTACAGAGCTAACTGTTAGCCTGTTAGCACATACGCACTGTACTGCTACAGAGCTAACTGTTAGCCTGTTAGCACATACACACTGTACTGCTACAGAGCTAACTGTTAGCCTGTTAGCACATACACACTGTACTGCTACAGAGCTAACTGTTAGCCTGTTTGCTAACAATTTGCAGACTGGAAACTAAGGGGTTAACGAGCCGCCTGAAGAAGAGTAAGAACAAGTCTTCAAAAGTCTCCAATAACACCAGAAAAAGTTGCTGGATTTGTCGCTAGTTGCTTTTAAAAAAAAAAGTCTCTAAGAGGGTCTGAAAAGTTGCTCAATATAGCAACAAAGTCGCTAAGTTGGCAACACTGCTTCATCGGCTTTTACAAATGGCGCATGTTGTTGTGGTGTTGAGTACTACGTCACATCCTGCTTAGTGTTCTATCCAATCAGCAACCAGGCTGTTTTCAGGGGAGAAAAACGACCCTGCTCTTCTACAGGGAGGAAAAAAGTCCAGAGAAAAGACCTTCAGGACGGCTCGTATTCAGATGACTTATTTACTTACTTATTTTGGCGAGTGAGACCGCCTCATTCTGGGTATTGGGCTGTCGTGGAAACACCCTTATTCATTTGGAAATTTGTTTCTGGGACTGAGTTACAGACCAAAAAGTTAATTGTTATAGCGCCACCGTCTGGCTGGATTGCACCACTCTTAGGGACAGATTCCTTCCTTTACAGTGTGATGAGCTAACAGGAAGCTGTCTCTTTGTCTCTTTGTCTCTTTGTCTCTTTGTCTCTCAGGTATGGAGGAGGCTCACTGTGACCGTACAGAGTTCCTCAGCAGCTACCCGCTCAACATCGACGAGATCACGCTGATCCCCGGCTCGCTGGGCCGAATACGACCCCGAGACCCCAAATCCACCACCTGTAAGAAGACAACAACTGTGTCAACAATACAATTCTTATCAATACAACATAAATACGTATAATAAACTTGATGTTTTCTCTTCCAGATGACCCAAAAGTTGTGGTTGCAAACCTCACTGTAAGTATGACATCATCATATTTATCTGTTTAATCTGGAATTTCTATATGAAAAATGTGCAATAATGCAATTTCAATTTGTTGCAGTGTTGTTAAATATATACATATTTGTACTGATATTTCCATATTTGGTAACACTTTACAATAACCAACTAAGTGATGTTTATAGATGGTTTATACACCAAATTATTAGCCATTTACAAAGTGTTTAATCTTTAAAGGTATATGAATTATTTCAAAATCATTAACATACTAAATACGGTGTTAAAAATGTTAAAATGAGTGCAACTAACACTATTAATAAACTATTAACTATAATTTAATTGTTTGTTAATGGTAAAGTAACTATAAACTTACATTAATATAGCATTGATTTGTCATTTATAAATGATTTAGTTAGTTAAACATTAATAAATTATGCATTTACCATTCTAAGTGGCCTATATACGGTTTATAAATTATGATTAAACATTAATAAACTATCTGTTTACCACTTATAAATGATGGTTATTGTAAAGTGTTACCCCATATTTCTATCTTATTGTAAATATCTCTGTTTTATTTTACTCCAAATTATTCTACATTTTATATTTCAAATTAGTACATATCAGATCAGATTTTCCTTTATTTTCATTGCACAGAGCAACAAGTACTAGTACAATGAAATTAGCCATCAACCCGTCCAAACGTATAAAAACACACATATAATATGACAGAAATATCTTTATTAACTTAAGACTGGCACATTATATATTTATTATAGAGTGCTTTCACCTGTATTTGTTCACAGAAGTCCTTGTTTTTCTATTCTTATACAGAACCGCTTACCAAATGAAGTATTTCTGATTGTGATTTCTCTTGTGGTTTCAGTGTAAAATGCCGACTCAGCACTTCAAGCCGTACCTGAAGCAACATTTACCCAAGAGGCTCCACTACGCCAACAACCGCAGGATCGAGGACGTCCACCTGCTGATGGAGAGGAAGTGGCACATCGCCAGGTTCAAAACACATTCATGATAAAGGATTTAGTGATATTTAGTGGGTTAATGGGAACTTGCTGCCATATCTAGATAAAGTTAAAAATAAATAAATAAACCCAGCATGGCAACTTCTGAGTCCATGAAACTTGATATTTAAGACCCTAGCAGTGACAGACTTTACTAACTTTGGACTTTTTTTTAATTAAAGGGTGGATTGAAAGAATCATTTGATTGAAAACATATATAAACGATATTTTGTGGCCCCCACCTTGATATGAAAGTTTGTGGAAGGTCCCTTTAATTACTTTTTTTTGGTAATTTTGTGTCTTTTTTTTTGTAATTTTGTGTCTTTTTTAAATAATTGTGTTTTAAAAAAAAAAAATGTTGTTTCTTTTTTGGTAATTTTGTGTCTTTTTTAAATAATTTTGTGTCCTTTTTTTTTTTTTTTTTTAGTAATTTTGTGTCTTTTTTTTGTGTCACTTTGTGTCTTTTTAAAATAATTTTGTGTCTTTTTTTGGTAATTTTGTGTCTTTTTTGTAATTTTTGGGCTTTTTTGGTCATTTTGTGTCTTTTTTTTTTTTTATTATATATTTTTTTGTTTCAGGAAAATGCCAGAAAAGTTGAGGAGTCGATGTGGTTTCTTTGGAGATCATGGTTTTGACAACAAGATAACCAGCATGAGGGTAATATGCCGTTTTTAAATGTCTTTATTCCTATTTTTCTATCCTGTATTATAGATTCTTGCATGATGTATTATAACTGTATACTATAATAATCTCTGGAGTTACAGTATTGCATTCCAAACTCTCTTTAAGATACGTGCTCTGATTTTTACAGGCATAAAAGCAGATGCTACATTAATGTAAATGCAGCTTTATGGTATTCTGGGTTTAATGTGAGCTGAATGTCTTGTTTTCTTCACACAGACCATATTCATGGGTCATGGACCGAGCTTCAAGTTCCAGAAAAAAGTACCAGAGTTTGAAAATATAGAATTATACAACGTCATGTGTGGTGAGATATCTTTTTATTCTACAATTCTACAATTCTACAATGTCATTTATCAGACGCTTTTATCCAAAGTGGGTTAACTCTATGGAGTCTTACAGGGCTAGTTGGGACGTTTTTGAATCCTTTTCATGTCTTTTTTGTGTCTTTTTTTGTGTATTTTTTAGTCATGTGTGTCTTTTTTGTCATTTTGTTTCTTCTGTCTTCTCATTTTGTGTCTTTTCTGGTCATTTTGTGTCTTTTTTTGTCTTTTATGGTCATTTTGTGTCTTTTTTTGTCTTTTTTAGTTATTTTTTGTCTTTTTTTGGTCATTTTGTGTCTTTTTTGTCATTTTGTGTCTTCTGTGTTTTATTTTTTGGTTATTCTGTCTTCTCATTTGTGTCTTTTTGCGTCTTTTTTAGTTATTTTGTGTCTTTTTTTGGTCATTTTGTGTCTTTTTGGTCATTTTGTGTCTTTTTTGTCATTTTTTGTCTTTTTGCGTCTTTTTGCATCATTTTTTGTCATTTTGTGTCTTTTTTGGTCATTTTGTGTCTGATATGTAAAAATTGTCACATCAACAAACTGACCTTTCTGTCTTCCTCTCTCTCTGTCTTTCTCTCTTTCTTTCTCTCTTTCCATCTCAGACTTGTTGGGGCTGAAGCCGGCTCCTAACAACGGGACGTACGGCAGCCTGAATGAAATGCTGAAGGATCCTCCGTTCCAGCCGAGCATGGCGGAGGAAGTGGCGGCGCCGTCAGCGGCGTCCGACCCCGACGCCACCGTGAGCCACGACCTGGGCTGCAGCTGTGACGACGAGGTCAGAGCCAATATTCATATATTTCATCTGTTATTAGGGGGCAGAAAGACGTGAAAAGAGCCTTTTCACACCTTGTTTGTGTTCCAGAACAAAGTGGAGGAGATGATCGAAGCCTTCAGTCCTCCATCAGACGGAAGCTACAGCTACAGTAGGTTTCTGTCTCACTTTGTCTCTTTTCAAGGGTCAATATCAGTGTCCCACCCCAAGTCACCCAACAGAGTTTTTATGTTTTATATCTTTGCAATCAATGATTTCCATTGTTCAGTATTCCAGGTTTTCCTCAATTAGTATGTTTTTGATCATCATATTTTCATGTGTTTTCCTTTATTCATTTTTGAATAAAATCCCTTTTTGTGTCACTACCCTTCTATTTAGCTAAGTAGCTTGCTAAGCTAACTACTTAGCTAACTTCTTGGCTAAGTAGTTGGCTAAGTAGCTTGCTAAACTAACTACTTAGCTAACTGCTTGGCTAAGTATTTAGCTAAGTAGCGAGCTAAGCTAACTACTTAGCTAACTCCTTGGCTAAGTATTTAGCTAAGTAACTTGCTAAGCTAACTACTTAACTAACTTCTAGGCTAAGTATTTAGCTAAGTAGCTTGCTAAGCTAACTACTTAGCTAACCTCTAGGCTAAGTATTTAGCTAAGTAGCTTGCTAAGCTAACTACTTAACTAACTTCTAGGCTAAGTATTTAGCTAAGTAGCTTGCTAAGCTAACTACTAAGCTAGATTCTTGGCTAAGTAGTTAGCTTAGCAAGCTACCTAGCCAAGTAGTTAGCTATGTAATAATACAAAAACTTTTTTCTTCATAAAGTATGAGAGGCAAAATGAAAATAATGATTTGTTGTTATCAAAAACAAGATATTTAAATAATACTTGGAATATTCAATCATAAAATAAGTTGAATAGCATTAAATAACATGGGAAATGAATTTAATGCATTTTTGACCCATGTTGTGCATTAGAAGGGGGGTCAATATGTTGTGCATCAAAGGGTTAATATAGTGGCTCTTGTATTCTGATGCATTTCATTGGCCAAGAGACCGAAAATAGGTGGAAAAAACTACAAATACTACAACACGACGAATCCTCTTTCCCGGCTTTAATGGTAGAATAACACAACAGCGCCCCAACAGGTTTTAATGGGAGATATGCGGTAATGCTTTCCCGCCTTAAATGGGATAACTGTGTGTGTTTGTGTGTTTTTCAGATAATACCCACCTCCCGTTTGGTCGTCCAGCTGTGATGTTTGACACTCAGTACAGTTTGCTTCATCACGTGGAGTTCATCAGCGGCTACAGCAAAGAGCTGGCCATGCCTCTCTGGACCTCGTACACGCTGCCTCGACAGGTACACATTACATCTTTTACATGGGTCTCAAACTGGCGGCCCGCGGGCCAATTGTGGCCCTCGTGATGATATTTTGTGGCCCCCACCTTGATATGAAAGTTTAATGTGAGCTTTATATGAATGGCACTTTACCGTGTTGTGTGTGGAAGGTCCCTTTAATTACTTTTTTTGGTCATTTTGTGTCTTTTTTTTATAATTTTGTGCCGTTTTTTGGTTATTTTTTGTCTGTTTTGGGTCATTTTGTGTCTTTTTTTTGTCATTTTGTGTCGTTTTTTGCCATTTTGTGTCTTTTTTGGTCATTTTGTGTCTTTTTTTAATTAATGTTGTGTCTATGTAAATATGATACACCCCTGATGTATCATATTTTTAATAATCAAAGTCAAACACACTTTACATTTCTGCAATTGGTATTCCAAAGCAAACTTTAGTCTTTGTATTAATATTCATTTCTCTCCTTTCGATCACTTCATGAAAATCAGGTTTTTTAGGACATAAAACTTAGCAGAACATAGTCATGCATCCCCTAAATTATTTATTTGTCTGCATGTTTATTAATTTATTTAGTTCAAGGTTTGATCTTTGGACTGTTCTAAGTTGTTTTACTTTTACTAGGCTGCATAAATGTGACTTCATTCATTGGCAGATTTTTAAAGCAGTAAAATAAATAAAAGCAGCTTGGAAGCCGCATGGATTAAGTTTAGAAACTGTTCGTGCTGTGAGCCCAGAAAGTTCTGTTATTGCACCATCGAGTTTCTCCTGAGAACAGCGCTGTGGTGTCTCCCTGCTGATTAAACTGGGTGTCAGGTTGTAAAAGTCTAATGACACTCATTACATGTGGCTGGTCATAGTGAGCGTGTTGTAGCAGAACATGACGCAGCAACACAAACACGCAGCAACACAAACACCAACGTGTCCAACAGCAACCAGCAAACACACACTCACACACACTCTGTGTGTCTCACACTGGACATGTGTGTGTGTCTGATGTTTACATCAACATGCTGCAGGTTTACAAGGTGCAGCTGCTCACACACACACACACACACAGGAATACACAGCATCATACATGAATAGCCTCACAGAAACACAAACGGGCACCAGAAACCCTGATTTTCTCCGTTTCATTGCCACTATACTCTTTTTGTCTCTGTGATTTTAAATGCATGTTTGCATTTTACATAATATGTTTTTATCCAGCCTCTGCTCGGGCCAGTTCACCGCTGCTTGGAGCTTTAATTTGATCTCTTATGTAAATTTTTTGGTCATTTTGTGACCAAAAGAAGATGTAAAATGACACAAAATGACCAAAAAAAGACACAAAAAGATGTAAAATGACCATAAAAGAAACAAAAGGCGTAACATCACAAAAAAGACATAAAAAGACAAGAAAAGACACAAAACACACAAAAAAAGACACAAAAAAGACACAAAATAATAAAAAAAAAGAAACAAAAGACGTAAAATCACAAAAAAGACACAAAAAAACAAACAAAAAAAACACACCAAAAAAAAGACGCAAAAAGTTTTTTTTTATCTTGGTAAGAAACAAATAATTTGCAGTGCACTCTGTCATTTATCTTGTTTTAAGAGTTAATGTCTTATTTTAAGTGTTCAACATGCTTATTTCTAGATTTAATAATCTGAATTTAATAAATCTTGTCAAGGTAAATTATCTGTCCATGCAGCAAGATCATTTCCCTCAGATTTACTGTTTGATCTGGTTTTAGACCTTTAGATTTACTGTTTGATCTGGTTTTTAGACCTTTAGATTTACTGATTGATCTGGTTTTAGACCTTTAGATTTACTGTTTGATCTGGTTTTAGACCTTTAGATTTACTGTTTATCTGGTTTTAGACCTTTAGATTTACTGTTTGATCTGGTTTTAGACCTTTAGATTTACTGTTTGATCTGGTTTTAGACCTTTAGATTTACTGTTTATCTGGTTTTAGACCTTTAGATTTACTGTTTGATCTGGTTTTAGACCTTTAGATTTACTGTTTGATCTGGTTTTAGACCTTTAGATTTACTGTTTATCTGGTTTTAGACCTTTAGATTTACTGTTTGATCTGGTTTTAGACCTTTAGATTTACTGTTTGATCTTGTTTTTAGACTAAACACCTGTTTTACAGTGTGTCCTCACAGAGAGAAACGTTAACGAGGTGGAGCTACTTTAAATGAGACTTTATAAATAAAGTTATCTCTGTGTGTTTTGTCTCCAGGAGGACATCACTCCTGTCCCGGAGGTCTCTCCTGGAGCTAAGTGTATCCGAGTGGACTCCAGAGTGTCAGCTGATCACAGTCAGAGCTGCTCCACCTACAGCCAGAACAACCAGCTCACCTCCGGCTTCCTCTTCCCTCCAGGTAAACACCTTCATCTGATGAATCACAGTTTAAAATATCTTTATTTATATGTTTATTTATTTATATCTTTATATATATATTACAGAATAGGATGACTTGATAATAATGGAATCCACACTTATCAACAAATTAGCTCAACAAAGGCAGAGCTTGTGAACATGCTATAGAGCAGCTATTCTCAACCTTGGGGTCGGGACCCCAATTGGGGTCGCGAGATGATTTCTGGGGGTCGCCAAATGATTTTGGAAGTCAGCTCTGTCTCCACTGTGTTAAAGTGTTCATGTGTTTTAGTCTTTTTGGTCATCTAATGTGTTTTGTTTTTGTCATTTTGTGTCTTCTTTGATTATTTTGTGGTCAATTTGTGTCTTTTTTGGTCATTTTGTTTCCTTTTTTTGGTAATTTTGTGTCTTTTTTTGGTAATTTTGTGGCTTTTTTTAGTCATTTTGTGTCTCTTTTGGTCATTTTGTGGCTTTTTTGATCATTTTGTGGTCAATTTGTGTCTTTTTTGGTCATTTTGTTTCCTTTTTTGTCATTTTGTTTCTTTTTTGGGTGATCTGAACTGTGCGTGTGAGATTCTGTTCAGTGAGTGGGGGTCGCGGACAACATGCATGTTAAATTGGGGGTCGCGACTCAAAAAGGTTGAGAACTACTGCTATAGAGCAGCGTTTCCCAAAGTTTTTTAGCCATGCACCCCCTTCTATGTCCCAACCGGGTTGACCCCCCCCCAATCCCCCACACCTCCAAAAAAAATAAAATGCAATAAGCTTTTGTACCGCCATATTAAAGGCGGCATGTTTAATCAGCTCAAATGACCAGAACACACATAATTAAATAATCACCATCACAACAATGAGCTTTCGCGTTTGAATTAACCTGAACACAGTTTCAATATAATGCAACAAAGTTATGCGCAAGTTTCCACTTTTAAGAGCAAAGAGGATGATGACAGGCTCAGGATCAGAGGCAGAAAGCACAGAAGTTGGGAAAATGTTATAATATTTTGAGCCGCGTTGAACAAATATTGCAGCAAGTTTAAATGAGCGTGGAGCTAAACAACCCGTCATCATAACACAAGCTGGAAAACATGGAAGAAGATAACTTCTTCTACGCTTCAATTTAAGATGAAGTGCATTATGAATAGTCTGCATTTATTTATCAATTAATATTACAGTTTTTCATTTTACATTTTGCAAAGGAAATGTTTATTTGCACTTCTTTATTGTGTGGGGGAAAAAATGTAATTGTGTAATTATCAGACAGCCGTTACATTTTCCATCTCGTGCACCCCCAGGGGTCCACGCACCACATTTTGGGAACCCCTGCTATAGAAGGTCATTTTCAGAAGCCTTTATTTTGCCTCGAAATTTGCCATCAACCCGTCCAAAACATATAAAACACACGAACAATATGACAGAGGTGAACAGGGAGACAGAGATGAAGAGAAGAAATACAGCACAACGTGAGGAGAGCAAAGGAGGAAAAACAATGACAAAAACCTCATATATAATATATATACAAAATATGTTGTTGCATAAAGCTTGACCTACTTATTGTTGATTAAAGATGACTTATTTCAGATGAGGACCACAAACAAACTTTTTTGAGCCCTGTTAAAAACAAATGCAGTTAAATTGTGTTTTAGCCACATGCTAAACGAGCATATTTTTAAAAAACTAGAAGACGTTACACCTAGTTAGACACAAAAAAGGGTGGATGTTTAAATATTAAAGTTATTGATTCAATTATATATATCAAATATATATATATTACTATAGATTTTCAATTATTATCCTACGCGTTTCTTAATTTTTTCAGTATCAAGCCAATGTCGAAACTGATGCAATACCTTTTTATTTACACACACGCACGCACACACACGTGACTTATGTGATTACACACACGCGCGTGCGTAAACGCGCACACTCCTCCAGATACACGTGCTTCACACACACACACACACACACACACACACAGACACACACACATTTTGAGGTTAAAGGTCATAGGTTGCTGTATAAATAAATACTTGTAAAGGAATGCTTGTTGTAGGTGTGCTCCTTGTATATTATATAGTATCATAACATTACTAGTATTAATTGTTTTAAATCTCTGAAGAATCTCATCATAGTGTACACACACCGGCAGTAGTTGCCCTTTCACTATTTACCCAGAGGACATTTTCTAGTTTTGTGTCTGTTGTTGTGTTTTTTTTAGTTATTTTGTGTCTTTTTTGTTCATTTTGTCTTTTTTTTGTCTTTTTGTGTCTTTTTTGGTAATTTTGTGTCTTTTTTTTGTCTTTTTGTGTCTTTTTTGGTAATTTTGTGTCTGTTGTTGTGTCTTTTTTAGTTATTTTGTGTCTTTTTTTAGTCATTTTGTGTCTTTTTTTGCTGTAGCCCCTGTGGCCCTTTCACTATTTCCCCAGAGGAAATTTTCTAGTTAATATTATAATTTTGTTGTGTGATTTGTTGTTGACAGAGCTGGCTTCGTCCTCAGAGTCCAGGTTTGACGCTTCTCTCATCACCAACATCGTCCCCATGTACCCGGCCTTCAAGAGTGAGTCACACAACACAAGTTAGCTGCTTCATTCTAGTGGAAGACGTTAACAAAAGAACACTGTAAAGACTTTACTCTGATTTCTACAGAAACTTATTGGCAGCAATTAACAAGTAACTGACTGTATTTTTATTTACAGTACTGGTTTCTTTACTGTAAAATAAAAAAAACAATCAAACACTGATTTTTTAGTTGTGTTTACAGTACTGATTTGTTTACTGTAATAATTCACAGTTGTAATTATTCACTGTAATTATTCACACAATAATCACAGTTAAACATTGTGATTTTTAATGGTACTGTATATGGCGATACGGCACAGTAAACAATGCTGTTAATTTGATAATAATTTCATCATTATTTTTTATAGAAATAACTAGTAATTGCAAGTAATAATATTAATACATTTACTGTTTTACAATCGATTTCCATTCTGTGTTTTGTACAAAAAACTCTACTTTAAGTTAATTATTGAAACAGCATATAGGACTGATTCTGATCAAAATTAGGATAAAAATGGAAAAATACAGTAGTCTGCTTTACTTTTCATACTGTCTACTGTGTTTTTTTTTCTACAGTCATGTTTTGACCACTATAATTTTGTAAAAATGACAGATTTTTATTGTAAATCATACAGCACTATAGTGTAAAAATCAAACACAGTGATGAACTGTGAATAATACAGTAAATAACTGGAGATTTCACAGCGATTATTTACAGTGAGGTGTGAATAGAAAATAAAACAAAATGAATAGTATGTGACGTCCAGAATCACCTCTGAACTCCAGAAACTGCTTTAAACATCAAACAAGCACATTTTATTTCCACCAACATGGTATTTAAACATGTTTTAAAGGAACACTCCACCGTTTTTTCATATTAAAACATGTTATTCGGGTAAGTAAGACGAGTTGATACAGACCTCTTGCGTCTCAATGCGTGCACTCAATCGCCCTGGCGCGCGGGGCCACTTGGCTAGCACTTAGCTTAGCCCAGTTCATTCATTAGGATCCAAACAGATGGACAGTTAGAAGCGACCAAACTCCTCCACGTTTTCCCTATTTAAATACAGCTACACGAGTAGTTAAACGACCAAGTATGGCGACACAAAATAAAACATAACGATAAAATATCATCACTTCCGCTCCCTCTCACTTCCGTCAGGAGTGATGATATTACTGCGCCGAGTCGAAGTGCTCCCAAGTGCTATTCCGCCATACATTATAGTTCTCCTTTTTATCCGCTTAGAAAAGCGCCACGTTTTATTTTGTGTCGCCATACTTGGTCGTTTAACTACTTGTGTAGCTGTATTTAAATAGGGAAAACGTGGAGGAGTTTGGTCGCTTCTAACTGTCCATCTGTTTGGATCCTAATGAATGAACTGGGCTAAGCTAAGTGCTAGCTAAGTGCTAGCCAAGTGGCGCCGCGCGCCAGGGCGATTGAGTGCACGCATTGAGACGCAAGAGGTCTGTATCAACTCGTCTTACTTACCCGAATAACATGTTTTAATATGAAAATACGGTGGAGTGTTCCTTTAAGGTGGATTTCAACAGGAAGCACCGTAGGGAGGTTTGTGGCACTTTCAGGTGCTTTCACAAGTATTTCAGGTTATTTGTGCCTGGTTGAGCCAGGGCCGGTTATTCCTACAGGCCACCAAGGCGGCTGCCTAGGGCGCCAAATTGGCAGGGGGCGCCCCCTTGTGGCGCCCTTAAGCATACATCTTTGTTTTAACAACATTGATTAACGAAACATTTTTTAAAAAGCATGGGCAATAAAACCCTCATTGAATTAAATGAACATGCCCCAGCCCATATTTCAAATGAAAATGTAATATTATATTATATAAAATATGATACGTGCATGGGTGTCGTCAGTCGTCATGACGATGCAGTTGCAAGTCACAAAACACTAGAACTAGATCACGCTAACGGTCGTAGAAGGTCAACTAGCAAAATGAAAAGGACCAAACTGTTTTGGTTCATCTCAGACATTAGTTCTAAAGTTTAATTAAAATTGTGTTTTCTTTCACTGTTCATGGTTGACGTTTCATTAGAAGCTAGCTATCACTGCATAACGTTACTCCGCTAGCATTAGCTATTTCTAGAAGTGGGCTATCGTTTAGCCTGCTAGCTTAATCCACAAGCTGTCTTTCACAGGCAACAAAATCGTTTTTTTAAAGGAAACTAAAAACCTAGAGTTAGTCTTGTAAGCCAACCTACTTTAAGAAATACCCTAGCTAGTTTTCTTTTGTTTTATCAGTTAACATTTGTCGAGCCTTCCAGCTAGGTAAACATTCAAAGTAATCAGAGAAAACGTAGTGATTGTGCTATGAGGTGGAAAGTTGTGGCATGCTTGGGAGACGTCAGGCTTATGAAAAAAAATGCTGACAAATTCTATTCTAAGCCCTTTTTCTTTTAAAAGATGTAACGTCGGTTTTGTTGTGGTAAATTACAAAAAAATTACAAAAAAAGACACAACATGACAGAAAAAAACTAAATTACTTAAAAAAGAAACAAAATGACCAAAAAAATACACAGAATTACCAAAACAAAGACACAAAATCACCAAAAAATACAAAAAGTGACAGAAAAAAAATAAAATTACTTAAAAAAGACACAAAATTATTTTAAAAATACACAAAATGACCAAAAAAGACACAAAATCAATAAGAAAGACACACAATTACCAAAAAAAAGTAATTATAGGGACCTTCCACACACAACACGGTAAAGTGCCATTCATACAAAACTCACATTAAACTTTCATATCAAGGTAGAAAAACAGTAATTACTTTTAAAAGACACAAAATGACAAAAAACGACACAAAAATGAATTTATTTTTTTAAATTTCCACTTTTTTCTGGTAATTTTACCTTGCTTGTAGTTCATGTATCAAATATTAGTGTACAGCATAATACATATAACATAGTGTACCTATATCAGAATGAATATCTCAATATGGCCTAGGGCAGCCAATGGGCTAGAACCGGCCCTGGGTTGAGCTGCTGGTGTTATCAGACGAATGTGTCCCTCGTCTCTTCCTGTCCATCCGTCTTATCACATGAGTCAAAGGGACAGACGTGGTGATGTCAGGTCTGAGCCAGGACGGCCTGATACCCATTGTTTCTGCACACAGGGAGGACTTATCAGGACACAACACACACTCTGACCCTCTCAATCACACACACACACACACACACATCATTCAGCTCTGTGGACACAGTGTGCTTCTGGGGAATTTATAGTTTTTCTTAATAAAGGCCAGGAGACTGATTGCTGACATCAGGACGAGGGAGGAAACTGATACCGGGAAGTTTTCAGCTCCGGTTTCCCAGAAATTGCTGATGTGTAAAAAAAGTTATGAACTCATTTTTATGTCCAATCCCATAAACCAGGGCTGTCACACTCAACTTACCTGGGGGCCGCTGGAGGCAGGATCAAAATGACCAAAAAAAGACACAAAATGACAAAAAAAGACACAGAATTACAAAAAAAGACACAACATGACAGAAAAAAACTAAATTACTTAAAAAAGAAACAAAATGACCAAAAAAATACACAGAATTACCAAAAAAAAAGACACAAAATAACCAAAAAATACAAAAAATGACAGAAAAAAAATAAAATTACTTAAAAAAGACACAAAATTATTTTAAAAATACACAAAATGACCAAAAAAGACACAAAATCAATAAGAAAGACACACAATTACCAAAAAAAAGTAATTATAGGGACCTTCCACACACAACACGGTAAAGTGCCATTCATACAAAACTCACATTAAACTTTCATATCAAGGTAGAAAAACAGTAATTACTTTTAAAAGACACAAAATGACAAAAAACGACACAAAAATGAATTTATTTTTTTAAATTTCCACTTTTTTCTGGTAATTTCTGCCTTTTTTTGTAATTTCTATTTTCTGGTCATTTAGATTTTTTCTTCTTCTAGTATTTCTACTATTTCCGGTAATTTTGACCTTTTTTGTAATTTCTGTAATACGGGACTTTCCCGTCCAAAACAGGATACTTGACAGGTATTTATTTATCACACTTGTCGGATTTTTTTTTCTCTTTCTTCCCGTCTGCAGGACTGTGGAGTTACCTGCAGGGGACGCTGTTGAGGCGCTACGCAGAGGAAAACAACGGGATCAACGTTCTGGCGGGACCGATCTTTGATTTAAACTACGACGGACTCAGAGACACCACGGAGAAGATAAAGGAGTAAGAACCAGAGCTGCTTCACTTCCTATAATAAGTAACAGTTCCCTCAATTGTTTTGTCCAATCAGAGAAAATTCTCAGTGTGTTCATCTGACTTCAGCCTTTTTATTCTCCACAATGAGAGTCAAAGCCACAGACTGACCAACAAAATTTTATCAAACTTTAGAAACAACAAGCTTCACTGATAATAATGTTTCTGAATGAAACAGAAAAAAAGTCAAACTATGCAGCGTTTCACAACTTCCCCACACGATATCCTGACACAAAATTTATTTTTTCCTGGTAATTTAGATTTTTTTTCCATAGTAATTCTACTTTTTTTTCTGGTAATTTTGACCTTTTTTTTGGCAATTTCTACTTTCTGGTAATTTTGATTTTTTTCTAGTATTTCTAATATTTTCTTGTAATTTTGACCTTTTTTGTGTAATTTTGACTTTTTCTGGTCATTTTGACCATTTTTCTAGGCATTCTACTATTTTATGATCATTTTTACTTCAGTCATTTTGTGTCTTTTTTTCAAACAATTTTGTGTCTTTTTTGGTCATTTTTTAACTAATTTAGTGTTTTTTTCAGTCATTTTGTGTCTTTTTTGGTCATTTTGCGTCTTTTTTTAGTAATTTTGTGTCTTTGTTTGGTCATTTTGTGTCTTTTTTTAGTAATTTTGTGTCTTTTTTGGTCATTTTGTGTCTTTTTTAGTAATTTTGTGTCTTTTTTGGTCATTTTTAAAGTAATTTAGTGTTTTTTCAGTCATTTTGTGTCTCTTTTTAGTAATTTTGTGTGTTTTTTTGGTCATTTTGTGTCTTTTTTTAGTAGTTTTGTTTCTTTTTTTGTAGTTTTGTGTCTTTTTTTGGTCATTTTGTGTCTTTTTTTAGTAGTTTTGTTTCTTTTTTTTGTAGTTTTGTGTGTTTTTTTGGTCATTTTGTGTCTTAAGTAATTTTGTGTTTTTTCAGTCATTTTGTGTCTTTTTTAGTATTTTTGTGTCTTTTTTGGTCATTTAGTGTTTTTTCGATCATTTTGTGTATTTTTAAGTCATTTTGTGTATTTTTTTGGTCATTTTGATACTGCCTCCAGCAGCCCCCAGGTAATTAGAGTTTGAGACCCCTGGTATAAAACATATGGAGTTCTGGATATATATCTGGAAACATTTCTTACAAACATGAATAGTAAAGTCCTTTCTGTCTGAACAGTAAATGGGCCAGTGTCTCCACTAGGGAGCAGCATTTCCAAAGTTTCTACTCCCAGTTGGAGCTATAAATATCTTGTCTGTGTTTTGTAGATTGTTGCAGATCTTTTCCCTGTGAGGTTTTCCTCTAGTAATGTAGCGTCCCTCCTCCTCTGTCCAGGTTGTCGGCTGCCGCTCCGCCCGTCCCCTCCCACTTCTACACGGTGGTGACCAGCTGCCAGGAGCTGAACCAGACGGTGGAGGAGTGTGACGGAGCACTCAACGTCTTCTCCTTCCTCCTGCCACACAGAGCCGACAACAGCGAGGCCTGCAATGTGAGTAGAAACGTCCAGCAGGGGGCGCCGCCGCCTCAGCTTCACCACCTGACGCTGCATCCACTCAGATCAGACTGTCAGTGGTACAGTAAGAGGAGCAGAGGGGACACACCGGGAGTTTAACCCTCGGGAGTCTCCACAAGAGCCAAAGCAGCTTCTTCATCACAGTCACACATAAAAACAAAGCAGACACAAAAAAGACACAAAATGACCAAAAAAATACACAAAATAACTAAAAAAGACTCAACAACAGACACAAAACCAGAAAATTTCCTCTGGGTAAATAGTGAAAGGGCCACGGGGGCTACTGCCGGTGTGTGTACACTATGATGAGATTCTTCAGAGATTTATAACAATTAATACTAGTAATGTTATACTATATAATATACAAGGAGCACACCTACAACAAGCATTCATTTTCAAGTATTTATTTATACAGCAACCTATGACCTTTAACCTCAAAATGTGTGTGTGTGTGTGTGTGTGTGTGTGTGAAACATGTATATCTGGAGGAGTGCGCGCGCTTATGCGTGCATGTGTGTGTGTGTGTGTGTATCTGTAATTACATCGAAGCATCAAAGGCTTTGCAGTCAACCAACAGAATTAACAGCTGTGGAATGTTCCTGAACAGTGACAGCAGCCAGAGATGGACAGACAAAGAAAAAGCATTTTTGGTAAAACCATAATACCTATCATTGATCCGACTTCACTTTGAGCGTCCTGAGTTCTTCCTGAACGTCTACATATGTTTTTTGTGAAGACAAATGAAGAAATAGCTTTGTTAGAGCGATCTGAAAAACTGTTAAATATGCTTTTCTACATAAATCTTCCTGCGTTTTTAATATGGGAGCCAATGAGGCTGTTGGTGGTGTTGGTGGATCATCTGTGCGTCCTACGCCCAAACTATAACTCTGACAGCTTTACCAGAGGATTGTGAGGGAGAAGACTAATTTTCCTACGTTTCTATGTATAAATTATTTCTGTAGAGTGGAATTTGCAGCCTGGAGCGCAGTTTTCAAATTTATTTTTTGACAGTTTTTTCTCTCCCTCTACACTCTGGCGATGATGTCACACACTGTGACTTATGTAAGGCTATTTTCTTTTGCTGTAAACAAAGACAAATATATCAACTCACATCTCATCGTGACATATAAACTGTGAAGGCTTTTCTGTTTGCCAAGTCTAATGGTTCTCCCTTTAAATGGAGATACAGTTTAAAGAATAAGGCCAAACTGTGTACATATTTGCAGCATACGTCCAAACATGCACGCAATATTTACCAGCAGCTCACGGAGGCTCCTCAAATTACTTTTACTATCTGTGAAGAGAATACACTTGTTTTATTTCCTCTCAGAGCCAAAATAAAAGGCTGGAAACAAACAAATCCCTCAACCCCTCTCCATCTGGAGTGGAAGAGTCTGTGAACTCTCAGGAGCAATAAAAAGTCTGCAGGTCTGAGTTGTTCTCCAGCACACTGCAGAAAAATGTCAGCCTGGTGCCAGTATGAGTCAGTGATTGTGAGATTGTGAGAGCTGAGAGGATTTAATGTGCCTTCTTTGGTCAACTTTTCATATTCTGAAGTTTGACAGGTGGAGGAAATCCACTGTGACTCACTGTGGCTGTTATTACCATTCGTCATTACGATTCGTCATGAATTAAAAAAGACATTAAATGACTGAAAAAAAAAGGACACAAAATGACCAAAAAAAATACACAGAATTACCAAAAAAGACATTTAAAAAAAAAAAAAAAAAAGAGACACAAAATTACTAAAAAAAGACACATTTATAAAAGACACAAAATTGTCAGGCCGGGCTCGAAGCAGGACTCAGACGCAGAGATATATCAGAGTATGTCAAAAGCACTTTATTTAGGTACTTAGTCAGCAAGAGGAACTCCCCGAACAGAGGAAACAAAAAGGCTATAAACATTAACAGTCTAAAGGACCTAACAATAATAATCCCTACAAAGAGGGAAAAACACAAAACTCCTGACTATCCTCAGGATAGGAAACTCAGGGCAAACTATCCTATGGGGTAATGAACAAATAACTAGACAAGGGAAAGGGAGAAAAAGGGACAAACTAAAATACTAATAAACAAAAGGCGCTCCAAAAGGGAGGAAAAACCTAAACAGGGAAAAAGACTAAACTAAAAATCACTCCGTAAAATGGAGGAACAATCTAAGGGCAAAAACTAAATAACTCAAAATCACTCTTAAGGAGGAAAAACAAAAGGCAATCTAAACAACTAACAAACTAAGGGAGCAGCTAAGCTGTGAAAAATTACAAAAGAATATCACTCTTACGAGGAGAACAAACTTGAAAACGAAGCAAGGCAGATGACTGTGGCGATGACAAGAACTGTGGAAATGCTGGCGAGACAAAAAACGACACACTGGCACAGGACAAGAGAGACACAGACTATTAACACATGAGGGAAGGAGCACCAGGTGAACACAGTTGGTAATTAGGGGAGACACTCAGGCAGGTGACACACACAGGGAGGGGCAGGTGATCTGAAACGAGAGGAGAGTTACTTTTCAAAATAAAAGCAGTGACAAGACCAAACATAAAAAACCCAAGACCTCACCACGGTGCGACAAAAATGACCAAAAAAGGACACAAAATGACAAAAAAAGACACAAAATTACCAAAAAAGACACAAAATTACTAAAAAAGACACATTATTTATAAAAGACACAAAATGACCAAGAAAGACACAAAATTACTAAAAAAGACACAAAATTACTAAAAAAGACAACATTATTTCTAAAAGACACAAAATGACCAAAAAAAGACACAAAATGACCAAAAAAAAGTGATTAAGTGGAATAAAACAACAGTCTGCAGGTCTGAGTTGTTCTCCAGCACACTGCAGAAAAATGTCAGCCTGGTGCCAGTATGAGTCAGTGATTGTGAGATTGTGAGAGCTGAGAGGATTTAATGTGTCTCCTTTGGTCAACTTTTCATATTCTGATGTTTGACATGTTGAGGGAATCCACTGTGACTCACTGTGGCTGTTATTACCATTCGTCATTGTGTTTCTGTGCAGATGTTGATAACAGTCACATGAGACGGGATTGAGAAATGCCCCAGATATCAGATGTTTCCTGGTGTTTATGTAAATATCAGGCCGTAACCGTCTGGATTCCACGAACGCTCCGGACGTCACAACGTAGAAACGTTTCCTGCTCTCAGCTCAACTCTGAAGTTTCCATGTTTAATTTAATGCATCAACTCTTTTCAGCAAAGGTAAAAACCACCTCGACCAAGTGTTACATGATTTACTGAAGTTTTTACAGAGATTTTATTGAATTTTGCAGTGTGCATTCAGCATTTTAATGCAAATTTGTGCTTCATGTTTTTGTGTGATTATTGTTTGTTTTCATGTGTTTTTTCTGATTTTTTTGTGTATTTTTTGTGTTTTTAGTGTGTTTTTGTATTTTTTGTTTTTTTCTGTTTTTTTAAAGTCATTTTGTGTATTTTTTGTGTTTTTAGTGTGTTTTTGTGTACTTTTTGTGTTTTCTGTTCTTTTAGTCAGTTTTTGTGTGATTTTTGTTTGTTTTCATGTGTTTTTTCAGATTTTTCTGTGTATTTTTTGTGTTTTTAGTGTGTTTTTGTATTTTTTGTATTTTTTCTGTTTTTTTAGTCATTTTTGTGTATTTTTTGTGTTTTTACGTGTTTTTGTGTGTGTTTTTTGTATTTTGTCCGTGTGTTTTTGTGTATTTTTTGTGTTTTTAGTGTGTTTTTGTGTACTTTTTGTGTTTTCTGTTCTTTTAGTCAGTTTTTGTGTATTTTTTGTGTTTTTATGTGTTTTTTATGTATGTTTTTTGTCATTTTTCTTGTGTGTTTTATGTTTTCTTTGAGTGTGTGGTTTTTGTATTTTTTTGTGAGTGTTTTTGTGTGTTTTTATGTGTTCAAAATGTCGATCCAGTAAGTCAAAATGTCAAAATAATAATCAGGTGAGGTTATGTTGAAAAAAATGATACCAACAATTTTCAAGTCGTTTATACAGACAGAATGAAAAATAGTCAAAACACTTCAAATCTCCCTAAACTCCAAAGGGTTAATAAAGTGAGTTAGTCAGATCATGCTGAAGTTGTGCTAAGAAAAGACCAAATACCAAACATGAGTACAGTAAATATTATGTGCTTTATCAGACCTCAGAGAGTTAAAAAATCTAAATATCTCAGACAAACCTGTCAGAGTCCTAATATCTCCTTTGTGCTGGTCATAAGTCACTATTTTGGTTGTTTTTTTATCTCTTATTTTAACCCTTCGTTTAACTGGAAGAAGTATTTTTGTTATCGGACATCTGGAAGAGAAAAGAGCTTCACATCAACAGCCTCAAAGAATCATAGATTGTAAACATGTTATTCTGTGTTTTTATTTATTTATAAATCACTAGGCCCGTTTGAGACCTCTGTAAATACTTCAGCGACATGTAAAAAACATCCTGAAGGTTTGCAGCTGCTTCGAGCTGCTTCTTTCAGTGTTTTCACTGGTTTTAATCAGCAGGACGCTTTGTTTTGGAGAGAAGGAAGAAGAAACCTCCTGAACCATGAACACTGAAGGATCCTAACCAGGCTTAGGGTTAGGGCTTTTATATATATATATATATATATATATATATATATATATATATATGTATATATATATATATATATATATATATATATATACACATATATATATATATATATTAGGGGTGGGCAATATGGCCCTTAAAGAATATCACGATATTTCAGGCTATTTTTGATTCGATAACGATATTCTTGACGATATTAGGAAATACTTAAAAAGATAAAGAAAATTTTTCTTCTAGTATTTCTAATATTTTCTTGTAATTTTGACCTTTTTTGTGTAATTTTGACTTTTTCTGGTCATTTTGACCATTTTTCTAGGAATTCTACTATTTTCTGATAATTTTTACTTCAGTCATTTTGTGTCTTTTTTTTCAAATAATTTTGTGTCTTTTTTGGTCATTTTTTAACTAATTTAGTGTTTTTTTTCAGTCATTTTGTGTCTTTTTTGGTCATGTTGTGTCTTTTTTAAGTAATGTAGTTTTTTCTCTGTCATTTTGCGTCTTTTTTTTTTAGTAATTTTGTGTCTTTGTTTGGTCATTTTGTGTCTTTTTTTTAGGTTTTGTGTCTTTTTTTGGTCATTTTGTGTCTTTTTTAGTAACAAAAAAGACACATTATTTATAAAAGACACAAAATGACCAAAAAAAGACACAAAATGACCAAAAAAAGTGATTAAAGGGAATAAAACAACAGTCTGCAGGTCTGAGTTGTTCTCCAGCACACTGCAGAAAAATGTCAGAATGACATATTATGACATATTAATTTTTTTAGTCTGTATAAATAAATAAAAATCTTAAATGTAGTGTGAAGTGCAAATCTCAACAGTTGCCAAATTAAAAAAAAAATGTATGAGAAAATAATAAAAATAACCATTTAGGGGTTCCAGGGGCATATTTTAATGACATTTTGTAAAGGAGAATAAAGGTTCTTGTATGTTTTATTTAAATCATCTTATTTTGACAGTCTTCTTGTAAGTTCAATGGTGGATTCTGTTAACACACTGTGCTCTTATTTTGAAAGCTGCATGTGTTTAGCGACAGAGAGTAGGTTGTTTTTTGTGATTAAAACAACTTTAACTGTTAGCTTATGTTAGCCTTACGCCACTACATCAAGAAGTAGGAATGTTGCCAATATCATGATATGCATTTTTTTTAATACCGTATTTTCCGGACTATAAGTCGCTCCGGAGTACAAGTCGCACCAGCCATAAAATGCATAATAAAGAAGGAAAAAACATATATAAGTCGCACTGGAGTATAAGTCGCATTTTTGGGGGAAATTTATTTGATAAAATCCAACACCAAGAACAGACATGTCATCTTGAAAGGCAATTTAAAATAGAATAGAGGCAACAACAGGCTGAATAATTGTACGGTATGCTTACGTGCCTGGTATGTTAACATAACATATTAAGAGTTATTCAGATAACTATAGCATAAATAACATGCTAAGAAGTTTACCAAACCATCCGTGTCACTCCAAATAACTAAAATCCAATGAAATCTTCATCCTCGGTGTCACTTTTAAACAACTCCGCTAACTCCGGAGGTAGAAGATGCGGCGCTTCTTCTTCTACGTCGCTTACGTCAGACTCATCCTCATACTCGGCCTAGAGCGCCCTCTGGCGGTTTAGTGTGAAAATAACATGTGAAATGATATACCGGTAATAATGTGTTGATAATTTCACACATAAGTCGCTCCAGAGTATAAGTCGCACCCCCGGCCAAACTATGAAAAAAACTGCGACTTATAGTCCGGAAAATACGGTATATATATATATATATATATATATATATATATATATACAAGCAGCGGGACAAACAGGTCTGTGAGCTGAGAAGTGTTTGCCTGCTCTCAGCGGGTACTTCAGCTTCCTCCCACAGTCCAAAAACATGCCCTTAGGTTTAATTGGTGACTCTGTGAATGAGTGTGATTGTCTGTCTCTATGCGTCAGCCCTGTAAATAGAACTCAAGAAAAAACACTGGTGCGGTGTCTCTGATCCCCGGGAAAGTTACCTAATACCAAAAAAACCACTGACTTGAATCACTGACCCTTACAGTCTCATCAGAAAAACCCAAAAAGCTCACCCTTTACCCATTTCTAGCTTTAAAAAGATTTATATTAACATGTTTTTACTGTGTTTGCATCATAATGAAGCTCCACGGGTTGAACTATTCCTCTGAAAAAGACCCAGAGGTCAGAGGTCAATAGTGACAGAGAAACATTAAGACTTTTACTTCAGTAAATAAATATAAAAGGTCCTGTATCTTCTTGCAACTTGGATGACATTTCAAATGCAGAACCTTTTATAATGTCATGAAATGTCACAGAACGGTTCAAACTGATGAGAGAAAGAAAAAACAGCTCTGAGAGACGCGTCCTTGTGTCTGGATGTTACCAGTTCAGAATTAAAACTACTTCATGCATAAACATCACCTGTGTGGCTGTTATATCAGAATATGTTCTTTAATACAATTATTATTCATGCATTCTTGCAAATGAAGGATTTTACTGTAGTAGTTAGTTAAAGAGGTATTTATTTATGATCAATTTCAAGATTTTTTTGATCAGTTCTGAAACAAAGGAAACATAAAATCTGATATTTTTGGTAATTTTGTGTCTTTTAAAAAATAATTTTGTGTCATTTTTAGTAATTATGTGTCGTTTTTGGGTAATTTTGTGTATTTTTTTCCATAATTTTATGTCTTTTTTGGTAATTTTTTTGGTAATTTTGTGTCTTTTAAAAATAATTTTGTGTCTCTTTTCAGTAATTCTGTGTCTCTTTTTGGTAATTTTTTTTTTTTTAGTAATTGTATGCCATTTTTTTTTTTTTTTGTCTTTTTAAAAGTAATTTAGTTATTTACTGTCATTTTGTGTCATTTTTAGTCTTTTTTTGTCATTTTAAACATAAAATCTGATCTTGAAAATTATGTTTCAAAACACAGAATTTTAAATATTGCAAATATGAATACAGGTTGCAAATATTACATTTAACAGATAAAATGAGGATAATCTCTAGTTCTATATTTTTATACTAAATATATTTGACATTATCTCCGGTTTTACTTGGCTGAATATCATCAAAAAAAATCCGGCATGCAAGTTTCAAGCCAGAACTTTATTTGGAAGCTGATGCAGAGACTCAATGTTGCTTCATGTTTATGTCGTCACGTCATGAAGAAGTTAATGTGCATGGACTCTAGAGGGTTAATAGCAGTTTTAGTGTTTGTGGCCTTTTTTTTGGCCACATAAAAGACATGTAAGGGTTAATGACAACGGATTTCAAAAGTTGTACTAAAAAGAAAAGTTCCTGCAAGCTGTAACACAGCCAAAAAGATCAACAAATGAAGACAAAAAGAAGAGAAAAATGTACAAAAGTTCCCGAGGGAACAAAGGTTAAGTCTCCTATTCTTAGAAAATAGTGTTTTCCTCCTGGTTGTCAGGTTGAATCTTGCTGTTTTTTGTCTTTGTGACAGCATATTTTTCTGCAGGCTAGCACATGAATACAATGTTCAATAACAAAGAAAGGGAACTCTGCTTCTCCTGTTTCACCACAGACGATTACATTTCCTCATTTAGGGCTGAGAATCCACTGGAGAGTCACATCTTGGAACGCCTAGCAACAGTTACTCAAACCCACAGAAAGGGTTTTCCCCCTTTCTTTTTTCACATTTACACTCTGCCAAAAAGTGAAAGCAGAACGCGACTCATTTGCTTGGTTTCTGCATAATTCTGGGAAATATAATATATCCTCCATGAGGCAGCCTGTGAGTCACCCTGAGGAGCGGTTTCTACTGGAATACTGATTGATTGACTAGAAAATACATCAAGTGTGTTTGAGTCATCTCTGCTCTACAGCCTGCACATACCATATAGATATTTATGTGTATGTGTCTTTGATGTTTGTGAGCATTCCCATAAAGCTGTCCAGACATGCTGCAGGCAGGGAACCAGCCAACATTTCCTCTTTAAAAACAGACAGTGGTGGAGCTTTGACCTGGAATAAACCTGCAGCTTATTGAAAACTAACAACGTAAATGAGTTATGCAACTTTCTAGCAGAGCTGCCTGCAGCTGCCTCGGTTTCTGTCACGTTATTATATTGACAATATGAAGCTCAATGCATTTAACCCTTTGATGCACAACATGGGTAAACAAAATGTCCCACTTTTTGGGTCTTTTTGTGTCTTTTTTGGGGTCATTTTGTGTCTTTTTTTGGTCATTTTCTGTCTTATAAATAATGTTTTGTCTTTTTTTTAGTAATTGTGTGTCTTTTTTGTGTCTTTTTTTAATTTTTTTGTCTTTTTAGGTAATTCTGTGTATTTTTTTTGTCATTTTGTGTCTTTTTTTATTGTGTCTTTTTTGGTCATTTTGTGTGTTTTTTGGGCCTTTTGTGTCTTTTTTTGGTCATTTTGTGTCTTTTTTTTGGTCATTTTGTGTCTTATAAATAATGTCTTTTTTTAGTAATTGTGTGTCTTTTTTGGTCATTTTGTGTCTTATAAATAATGTCTTTTTTTAGTGATTGTGCGTCTTTTTTGTGTGTTTTTTAAAATGTTTTGTCTTTTTTGGTAATTCTGTGTATTTTTTTTGTCATTTGTGTGTTTTTTGGGCCTTTTGTGTCTTTTTTTTAGTCATTTTGTGTCTTTTTAAAAAAAAAAAATGTCTTTTTCAGTAATTCTGTGAATCCTGAAAGGGCCACGGGGGCTACTGCCGGTGTGTGTACACTATGATGAGATTCTTCAGAGATTTATAACAATTAATACTAGTAATGTTATGATACTATATAATATACAAGGAGCACACCTACAACAAGCATTCCTTTACAAGTATTTATTTATACAGCAACCTATGACCTTTAACCTCAAAATGTGTGTATGTGTGTGTGTGTGTGTGTGTGTGTGTGTGTGTGTGTGTGTGTGTGTGAGAAACGTGTATCTGGAGGAGTGTGCGTGCTTACGCGCACGTGTGTGTGTAACGAAAATCGCATAAAGATAACTGTGTGTGTGTGTGTGTGTGTGTGTTGTTTTCATTTCTGCACTATGTGGAACGAACACCAGAGGTAAACAAACGGTGGAGAAAATGTGAGATTTGGACGTCATCCTGACACAAACATTATATCTGCATCATATTTTACATCCAGAGACGCTGGTTGAGAAACACTGCTGCGTAGAAAGAAGGTTTTAATACAAACATGATGTATAAATCTGTTGTTTCATGGACCGAAACGTGCAAATAAGGTGTTTAGTCTAAAACCAGTTAAAAACAGTAAATCTGAGGGAAATGATCTTTCTGCATGGACAGATAATTTACCTTGACAAGAGTTATTCAATTAAGATTATTAAATCTAGAAATAAGCATGTTGAACACTTAAAACAAGATAAATTATCTAACACTTCTAAATCTAAGTTTTTTTGGTCATTTTGTGTCTTTTTTTTGGTCATTTGTGTCTTTTTTTTGGTCATTTTGTTTCGATAATTTTGTGTCTTTCTTTAGTTATTTTGTGTCTTTTTTTGATCATTTTGTGTCTTTTTTTGATCATTTTGTTTCTTTTTTAAAATAATTTTGTGTCTGTTTTGTCATTTTGTCTCTGTTTAAAGTAATTTAGTGTTCTGTCAGTCATTTTGTGTCTTTTTTTCTAATTTTGTGTCTTTCTTTGGTCATTTTGTGTCTTTTTTTGATCATTTTGTTTCTTTTTTAAGTAATTTTGTGTTATTTTTTGGGTAATTTCATGTCTTTTTTAAAATAATTTTGTGTCTTTTTTTGGTAATTTTGTTTAATTTTAAGTCATTTTGTCTCTTTTTAAAGTAATTTAGTGTTTTGTCAGTCATTTTGTGTCTTTTTTTAGTAATTTTGACCCTTGCTTTAAACCCATGTTTTGCATCAAAGGGTTAATCAAACTGAATCCCTGACTCAGCTAAAAAAACCCAGATTTGTCTTGTATCAAATGATATGCTCAGGTCTGGTTTAGTGAGTTGAGGATTAGAGTTCTCACACAAATGACTCATCATATTATCGATTGTATTCCAGGGAGAAGCTCTGATTCAGAGTAACACCGGTCTCTCAAATAACTGTCAGTTTAGATTAAGATTAGGAGAAAAGTCCCAGATCCTGCAGCTGCATTACACTGGAGAGAAAGAGAAAGGAAGAGGGGGCGGGGGAAAGAGCACAAAATGAAAATAATGACATTGAGAAAGGCTCGCTCTGCAGTTTTGAGTTGTGGTGAAGTATTGGATGCTTTCCCAGGAACCACAGTAAACGCATTCAGTTTGAATCCCCTCTGATTTACAAGCAGGCTTGGAATTTCTTCATTTTAGCGGCAAGGCCGTTTGGACTTCCAGTTCACATTCTGTTGAAGGGCACAAAGGCTGTTTGGTTAAATGATGCTGGTTTTACCTTTCAGATTAATACCTTAACATTCTCATTCACCAAGAAACATTCATTATCTATTAAAACATTTGGTTTAATTGAAAAACATATCATATTGTAAAACATTGCATTAAGAGAGAGAGAGAGAGAGAGAGAGACTGAAAGTCTGGCCATGGGAGTGAGAAGGTTCAGATAAATACTGGTAGAGAGAGACAACAGCCACCACTCTGACCTAAACACAGAAGTATCAGATACACTTTCTCCTGACACAGAGCAGTGCACAATATATTAAATACATCAGAAAGAACCTTTTTAGAAAATGACAAATGCATATATTTTGAAAAGATGGCAAAATGAATCTCCTACCTGAGTTCATCTAACAGTAAAGAAAGAGAAATGCCTCCTCCTGCCATAGAAAGGAACCTGCTGAGGTGAAATCTACATCAGCTAAGGCCCCGTTCACACGAGCGTCGCGTCTTCACTTTTTATTCCTCGTTTAGACGAGCGTTTTCGGGAGGAAATCTGCTGCATACGGTGACGCTAAAGTGTGTGAATGTGATTGTATGCAGCCAGGCGGCATCACTTAAAGCCATAAGAGCATCTTTGGGCATGCAGAAGTTTTCACGCCACACATTTTCATCAGCATCCAGAATGTGATGGAGGTAATTCCAGATCCTTCTCTGTTCACTAATACTATCTGTACATATCCTGGACATTTGGTGGAAAGACTCCTGTAAGTTTATTAGAGCTGCCAGAGCAGCTTGAAGGTCCCACCATGGAAATAATCCCACGTTTCTTTATTTCCTGTCCTGGAGCATGTATGTGACGTAAACACATACGTGACGTGAGCAGATCAGATCAGAGTTTTGTGTCTTGTCAGTGTAGACGACACGCTACGGAGGAGAGGATTACACTTTTCCACTTTGGAGGCTGGTTTCAGATTTTTGCATCTTTAAGCCTCCAAAACGCCGTCACCGTCTAAACGAAAGGCACTTCACATAAAATATTTTGTCGTTTTTACCCGCGAGCGTCCTGGTGTGAACGGGGCCTGACTGTGGAGCCCTTGTCCCTGAGGGAGGTGTTACGTCCACTGACTAAACCCAGCCAGCAGACAATAACACAACAATCAGAAAATTAGACAAAGTCAAAATTGATGTGAACAAATGATGATTTATTTTACAACAACCACTGAAAGACACACTAAGGTGGGGGAGGATGGGACAAGTGATTGTGCCAAAAGAAAGTTGAAACAAATATAACAAGAGAAGGCCTATCTAAACTAGCTGTGAAGAAAAAAACAAACAAAAGACCTAACTAACTTCTCTACGAAAAAAGGGAACAATACAGGGGTGGCACAACCAATAAACTAATGGAGTAACAGAGAATAACCTACGTGATGCAAAATGTACAGGGAACCCCCAACTTACCTAGTCCCAACCTCACCACCACAAACAGCACTAACAAGTCGAATTTTAAATGTCAAAGCACACTAAACACCAGTCTCAAAGACAGAGATAACAAAAACAAGATGGCCGCCGTGATCCTCAGAACGCTCCTTTTTCAGCCTGAACACACCTCCTCTGATTGGCTCCACAGGTGGAAATCAGCTCTCCAGGTGGATCCAATCAGCTGGTTAGCACCTGGAATGACACAGAAAGGAGAAACACACACAAACAGTCCTCTGGCACGTAACAGAGGGAAGACGTTAGCGCTATCCCAACTAGCTAGCTATCGCTAGTTTTCATGATGCAAAAATAATAAATAATAAAGTAACGTTAAGGAGTCGACTTTAAATAGGCAAATACAATGGTAATTACCTATCAATAGTACTTCCTATAAAAACGTAAATGTTAAGTTCTGTCAAATACTACCACATACTTCAGTCACAACATATCAAACAGCTTGTCCAGTTAGCTTACCTGTGCTGCATCAACACATGGCTCATTAGAATATTCAATGAGCCATGTGTCTGAAGGAGGAGAGTGGGTCGGGGTCTGACCAATAGGATGGCTGTATTATTCCATCAGCCCACCAGGCATCACTAGCTTTGTGTTTATACTGGAACTCTGACAGGGGCCAAAGGCCACCTTGGCCGCAAATTGAACATTTTTTCACAGGGCATCAAGGCCAAATCAACCCTGGTTACAAGTCATTTTTAATACTTTTATATCAGCTAAATGCTGTTGGAATAAAAGCCAGACAGAAAGTACGCTGCAAGAAAGGTGTTTAGTCTAAAAACCAGATAAAACAGTAAATCTGAGGGAAATGGTCTTGCTGCATGGACGGATAATTTCACTATAAGATTTCTTAAATTAAGATTATTAAATGTAGAAATAAGCATGTTGAACGCTTAAAATGCCAGCAGCGATGAACTGGCCCGAGCAGAGTGCACTGTGAATTATTTGTTTCTTACCAAGATTTTAAAAAAATTGTTGTGTCTTTTTTGGTGTTTATTTTGTCTTTTTGTGTCTTTTTTTTGTGATTTTACGTATTTTGTTTATTTTTTTTAGTTATTTTGTGTGTTTTTGATTCATTTTTGTGCGTTTTTGTTTCTTTTTTGTCATTTTGTGTCTTTTTACATCTTCTTTTGGTCACAAAATGACCAAAAAAGACAAAAAAATGTACAAAAGATAAAATTATTTGTTTCTTACCAAGATAAAAAAAACCTTTTTGTGTCTTTTTTGGTGTGTTTTTTTTGTCTTTGTATGTATTTTTTTCCTAATTTTTTTGTCTTTGTATGTCTTTTTTGTGATTTTTGCTTTTGTTTCTTTTTTTTTAGTTATTTTGTGTCTTTTTTTGTGTGCTTTTGCTTCTTTTTTTGGTCTTTTTGTGTCTTTTTGTTTCTTTTTTGGGGTCATTTTGTGTCTTTTTACAGACAAGACATTTTGTGACCAAAAGAAGACAAAAAAATGTACAAAAGTGCAAGTACAAAAATGTTTCTTACCAAGATAAAAAAAACTTAACATTCAGATGTGTTAGATAATTTATCTTGTTTTAAGAGTTAATTTCTTATTTTAAGTGTTCAACATGCTTATTTCTAGATTTAATAATCTTAATGTAATAAATCTTGTCAAGGTAAATTATCTGTCCATGCAGCAAGATCATTTCCCTCAGATTTACTGTTTTTAACTGGTTTCAGACTAAACACCTGTTTTGCAGTGTGCTGCTGGTGGCTAATGGGACGTGATATACTTAATTCATAGGTTGAGTGCTTTAAATTATAGTGTATGTAATAACACACTGCAGACTTTCCGAGTCATTGTTCCATCTTGAGACGGAGATTTTATTATTTTATTTTATTCCCACTCTACCTGAGTGCAGCATCAGTACAGAGCTGCACCTAGAGACCCACTTATTAACTAATGTCTTGTCTGTTGACATGATTTTAGGGTTTCCTTGCACAGAAAGTCAAAGTATGTATCTGGGACACGAGCAGCTTCCTGTCTCCTGGCGTGGGGAATCTCCTCAGTGTTGCCAAAACATCCAGTATGTGCAGCTGCAGGCTGTGGCTGTCCCACATAAACACACTGGGTCACTTCCCAGGCAGACACTTGTCTAGAAAAATGCAGTTTCAGCAAGTCAGAGGCAATGTCGTCAATGGCATTTAGCATCAAGCATGAAGTTTACATAAGGTCTGCTCCTGGATCTGTGGTTTAAACATCACCTGAATGCCACAAGAGGTCAAAGAAACAAACTATTGCCTTAATCTAACTTCAACCGGACAACTGAAGTGCTTGTAAACGTGTTCGTCCGACTGATGACGGAGTTCTCCAACTCTGATTAGGAAACCCAGATAATGTGATTGGAATAGGATTTACACCGCCATGATGACAAAACAACGCATGTTAGCATCCTCCACCCCACGCTGGAGTATGACCCCAGAACAAAAACATACAAGAAAGCCGGTCGCACATTAGCCGGTCACATTAGCTGGTCACATTAGCCGGTCACATTAGCCGGTTGCATTAGCCGGTAACATTAGCCGGTTGCATTAGCCGGTCGGTCGCACATTAGCCGGTTGCATTAGCTGGTCACATTAGCCGGTCACATTAGCCGGTTGCATTAGCCGGTAACATTAGCCGGTTGCATTAGCCGGTCGGTCGCACATTAGCCGGTTGCATTAGCTGGTTGCATTAGCCGGTCACATTAGCAGGTCGCACATTAGCCGGTCACATTAGAAGGTTGCACATTAGCTGGTCACATTAGCAGGTCGCACATTAGCCGGTCACATTAGCAGGTCTCACATTAGCAGGTCCCACATTAGCCGGTCACATTAGCAGGTCGCACATTAGCCAGTCACATTAGCCGGTCGCACATTAGCCGGTCACGTAAGCAGGTCGCACATTAGCCGGTCACATTAGCCGGTCGCACATTACAAGGTTGCACATTAGCCGGTCACATTAGCAGGTCTCACATTAGCAGGTCGCACATTAGTCAGTCACATTAGCAGGTGGCACATTAGCAGGTGGCACATTAGCCGGTCAAATGAGCCGGTTGCTCCAGCCTTAGAGCAGGTCCATCGGCCTCCATTCATTTTTGAACAGCAGAAATCAGTTCCTGACAAACCAAAGAGGCCAGTTTGTATCAACTCTGAATGAAAGACTGCAGGGTTTTGGCCCTTTTCCCAGTATGAGGATCTTGTAGAAAAAGGATGCAGCTACAGGAGGTTTGAGTATTACACAACTATGTGTGAGGGAAGTGAGAGTCCTGACAACAACAATCCCCCGAACAATAAAACTCCAACGGGAAATGCAGACGTTCCTCTGAAAGCTGCTGGTTGATTTTAGTCGTAAGAGAAGCTGCTACCAGGAATCCTGGAGGCTCCGAGAAGCTGTCGGAGCCTTTCTGAGGGTCGTTGGTGATCAAACGTCTGGCTCCTGCCTGGCTGCTCTTAATGCTTGACCACATGATATCTGAGCTTAATGCACTCTGCAGAGAATTCCCTGTGTACACACTCAGCTCGATGGCTTTCCAAGAAGTCAGAGAGCATTAATGGAAGAGCTGTTTTCGTAAGAACGGGCGTTTAATGCTCATTAAAGAAGATACAGGTCATTTTGGGACTGACCGTCGAAAGACGCAATTCAGAAAACATTCAAGGAAACAATAAATATTTTAGTCAGCCCTCCCTCTGAGACAACACATCACATGGTAACTAATATTGCTAGTTATTTTTTGTAACACTGAACTTCTACTATTTTTACCCAACTGTCTTTGTGTGTGTGTGTGTGTTTTAACCTTTTTTACATCATGTGTAATAATGGGAACAAAGTTTAATATAATATATAAAAGTTTTCTCAAAAAAGGTAAAAACTGGGCATAGACTGGTTTTAAACCAAGCATTTGATTTATTGTGTAAAGCAATATGGAAAATTATTATTATTAGACACTCACACACACACAGACACACTGACACACACACAGACACACTGACACACTGTCATGAACCAGCTCATAGATCATGACAAAACAAGGAGACCACACGTTTTGAAGTTATAAGTAATGCTTATTTAATTAACCGAAAGCAACACAAAGTAACGTAATGATGTGGGTCAGTAAATCAGTGGTGAGGTGTGTGTGTGATGTGGTGAAGTGCAGCTGTACAAGCCAAAGTAACCAACCAACTAAACAAAACCAACATAACCAGACCAACTCAACAAACCAAGGGGGAGGCTGTGGAGGAGAAGAGAGAACGGAGGCCTCAGCTCCTCTATGTAACCTCAGTGATTGAGAGAGGAGTCAGGCGTGCTCCTCCTCCTCTGCAGGCTGGAGGAGTGGCCTGTCCTGTGGCTCCTCCTACACAGGAAGAGAAATCCAGAATGGCACAACACACAGAGGGGGAGGGGATCATCACACACACACACACACACACACACACACACATACAGACACACACACACACAGACACACGCACAAATACAGACACACACACACAGACACACACACACGCACACACACAGACACTCACACACACACACACAGACACACACACACGCACAAATACAGACACACACACACAGACACTCACTCACACACACACACACACACAGACACACGCACAAATACAGACACTCACACTCACACACACACACGCACACACACAGACACACACAGACACTCACACACACACACAGACACACACACACGCACAAATACAGACACACACACACAGACACTCACACACACACACACAGACACAGACACACACACACGCACAAATACAGACACACACACACACACACACACTCTCACACACACACACACACGCACAAATACAGACATACACACACAGACACACACACACACACTCACACACACACACAGACACACATACACACACACACACGCACAAATACAGACACACACAGACACACACACACACACACACATGCACAAATACAGACACTCACACACACACGCACAAATACAGACACTCACACACACACACACACACTGTAACAACAAAGAGCGTAAAAAAACATTGTGACCTTCTCAGGCCCACTCTATCAGTGTGTGTGTGGGCGTCAAGTTTTGGAAAAACACCTGAGAATGTCAGTGTTTTTTTTTACGCTCTTTGTGGTTACAGTGTGCGTGTGTGTGTGTGTTATCATGCAGTCATAGGTCACAGTGACGCAGCCGATTAAAGCGGATTGCCCTTTGTATGATATCATATATTTATCTTTATCTTTGTATTATATTCTATATTTATGATCAGATAGCTGCAGATACGCCTCCAGAAACCTTTCACCTCCTCTCTGCTTTGTGCTACGTGCTAATTAGCAACTATTGATAGTTGCATATTAACATTTTAAGACAAGGTTCGTCTCAACACAACATGAAGCATTTTTTTTTGTGTCTCCAGCTATTTCTGTGCATTCAACGACTTTTACAATTTGTTTATTCGCCCCAAAGCAAATGTTCTCTGTAGCCCAGGAGTCTCAAACTCATATTACCTGGAGGCAGCATCAAACTGACCAAAAAAATACACAAAATGACCAAAAAAAGACACAAAATGTCCAAAAAAAGACACAGAATTATCAAAAAAAAGACACAAAATTACTTAAAGAAAGACAAAATTACCAAAAAGACACAAACTGACCAAAAAAATGAACAAAGTGACCAAAAAAAACACAAAATTATTTAAAAAAAGACAGAAAATTACCCAAAAAAGACACAAAATTACTAAAAGACACAAAATGACCAAAAAGACACAAACTGACCAAAAAATGAACAAAATGACATAAAAAAGACACAAAATGACAAAAAAAAGAAACAAAATGACCAAAAAGACACGAACTGACCAAAAAAATGAACAAAATGACACAAAAAAGACACAAAATTACTAAAAAAAAGACACAAAATGACCAAAAAAAGACACAAAATGTCCAAAAAATAAACAAAATTACTTAAAAAAAGACACAAAATGACCAAAGCAAGACACAAAACTACCAAAAAAGACACATTATTAAAAAAAAGACACAAAAGTATTTATAAAAAGACACAAAATTACCAAAAAAGTAATTAAAGGGACCTTCCACAAACAACACGGTAAAGTGCCATTCATATAAAACTCACATTAAACTTTCATATCAAGGTGGGGGCCACAAAATATGGTCACGAGGGCCACAATTGGCCCTCGGGCCGCCAGTTTGAGACCCATGCTGCAGCCAGACGGAGGAAGGTGCTTGGCTGTAAACAGTAATCACACATTCCTGTTTCCTTCGTCGGTTTTTAACCTTTCCTGAAACTGCGTGAGAGCAGCTGGAAACTAAACTGTTTTTCTGTCTTGAATGATGTGATGGAAATGTGAAGTAGTTTCCAGTTCTGGTTCGGTTGTTTTGAGAGTCTGTCACGCAACTCAAATCACCTTGTTACCTTAAGAAATCCACTATGTGGAAGGAACACCAGAGGTAAACAAACGGTGGAAAAAGTGTGAGATTTGGACGTGATCCCGACACAAACATTATATCTGCATCATATTTTACATCCAGAGACGCTGGTTGAGAAACACTGCTGCGTAGAAAGAAGGTTTTAATACAAACATGATGCATAAATCTGTTGTTTCATGGACTGAAACGTGCACATAATGTGTCTAAAAACCAGTTAAAAACAGTAAATCTGAGGGAAATGATCTTTCTGCATGGACAGATAATTTACCTTGACAAGATTTATTACATTAAGATTATTAAATCTAGAAATAAGCATGTTGAACACTTAAAATAATAAATTCACTCTTAAAACAAGATAAATTATCTAACACATGGGTCTCAAACTCGTGGCCCACGGGCCAATTGTGGCCCTCGTGATGATATTTTGTGGCCCCCACCTTGATATGAAAGTTTAATGTGAGTTTTATATGAATGGCACTTTACTGTGTTGTGTGTGGAAGGTCTCTTTTTTGGTATTTTTTTGTCTTTTTAAAAATAATTTTGTGTCTTTTTTTGGTAATTTTGTGTCTTTTAAATAATTTTGTGTCTTTTTTGGTAATTTTGTTTCTTTTTTAAGTAAATTAGGTTTCTTTTTGGTAATTTGTGTATTTCAAAAAAATAATTCTGTGTCTTTTTTAAATAATTTTGTTTCTTTTTTTGGTAATTTTGTGTCTTTTTTTAGTCATTTTGTGTCTTTTTTGGACATTTTGTGTCTTGTTTAATGATTTTGTGTCTTTTTTTTAGTAATGTTGTGTCTTTACGTACTTAAAAAAGACACAAAATGACAAAAAAGACAAAAAGACCATAAAATACACAGAATTACCAAAAAAGACACAAAATTATTTTCAAAAGACACAAAATTATTAAAAAACACAAAATTACCAAAAAAAGACACAAAATTACCACAAATAAAAAGTAATTAAAGGGACCTTCCACAGGCCTTCTCTCTTTTTGAATAACTAAAATAAAGTTTACTTTACAAAACTTTAAAGAAAGTCAGTGCAACCATCAACTCAGTGAAACAAAGTAAATAGAAAAGAAATAAAGTAAAGTAGAAGTCGAGCAGTCAGGAATAACCAAGAACAAACATGTTGTTTTCATTCATTCACTGGTTTAAACCTTTTAACACACTGCAGCTGAATCACATTCCTACTTTAATTACTTTTTGCTTTATCATCTTTCCAGTAAATAATGACTGCAGTAATATGCAAAGCAGGTGTGATTATGTCAGGTAATTATCTCATATTCAATAAAAGGTGTGTTCACCACATTTATGTCCTGCAGGCAACCATTAATGTGTCATGACTCCCTGCTGCATGACCTCATTTACTGTTACGAAACAACCTCTATTATTATTATTATTATTATTATTCAGCGTGTGCGCAGATGAAAACATGACTGCACCAACAAAAACATTGCACAACAGGTTTCACTGGAGGGAAAGTTTTCAGTTACAGTTTCTCTATTACAGGGGTCTCAAAGTCTAATTACCTCAATTACCCGCTGGAGGCAGCATCAGAATGACCAAAAAAAAGACACAAAATTACTAAAAATAGACACAAAATGACAGAAAAAAACTAAATGAGTTAAAAAAGACAAAATGACAGAAAAAAAGATAAAATTACAAAAAAAGACATAAAATGACCAAAAAAGACACTTATTAAAAAAAGACACAAAATTATTAAAAAAGAAACAAAATCACCAACAAAAGACACAAAATGACTAAAAAATACACAAAATTATTTAAAAAAGAAACAAAATTACCAAAAAAAGACACAAAATTACCAAAATAGTAATTAAAGGGACCTTCCACACAACACGGTAAAGTTCCATTCATATAAAACTCACATTAAACTTTCATATCAAGGTGGGGGCCACAAAATATCATCACGAGGGCCACAATTGGCCCGCGGGCCGCAAGTTTGAGACCCCTGCTGTACAGGCACTAACAAGTTTCTGAGTTCAGTAGAAAAGGAGTTTGAACGTTCTTATGTATATAAACTATCTGAACATCTAGACTGAAACTTTCATTGAACATTATTTTCAGGAGGCCAGGCTGTAAAAACTGAGGTCTTAAAGTTTAATTCAAACCATTTGTAAAAGAGAAAACAATGGTTAAATAATAAGCAAAACTCAAATTAAATGAGTGGAAGTAATGACTTTAATAACAGCTGCTTTGAGTTTAGCTTGTGCAGCTTCTGCTGCTTGAGGGAAGCTTCATTGGAACCAAGCCAACAACATTAGTTGACATGTGGAATCAGTGATGGATGAATGAAGATGTGGAGGCGTGTCTCAAGCATAGTTAAAGGTCTGTGTGATGACAGCAGACTGACAGGAAAACACACCTAGAGCATTGTTCCAGTAATCAATACGTCTGAAAGGTGGGAAATATAACTCATAGCATAAACGCCTGCTCTCAAAGGTCAGTTTTGTCTGCTGTGTCATGTCACCTGAACACCAGAAGACTCTGGAAAGATTTGGAAAAGATTCCTGGGAAACTCTCAGCTCACACCTGCTCACATCTAAAGACATCTAAAGAGTTTATATCAGGGGCCTCAAACTCTAATTACCTGCTGGAGGCAGTGTCAAAATGACCAAAAGAAGACACAAAATTACTAAAAAACAAGACAAAATGAACAAAAAATACACATAATTACCAACAAAGGACACAATATTATTTAAGAAAGACACAAAATTATTAAAGACACAAAATGACAAAAAAAAACACTAAATTACTTAAAAAAAGACACAAAATTACTAAAAAAAAAAAGACAAAATACACAGAATTACCAAAAAAGAGACACAATTATTTAAAAAAGACACAAAATGACCAAAAATACACATAATTACCAAAAAGATACAAATTAAAAATAGACACAAAATGACTGAAAAAACACTAAATTACTTTAGAAGAAACAAAATGACCCAAAAAAGATACAAAATTACTAAAAAAGACACAAAATTATTTTTAAAAGACACAAAATGACCAAAAAAAGACACAAAATTACAAAAAGACAAAAAATGACAAAAAATACAAAATGACCAACAAATACACAGAATTACAAAAAAATACACATAATTACCAAAAAAAAAGACACAAAATGACAGAATAAAACTAAATTACTTAAAAAAGACACAAAATTACAAAAAAAAGACAAAATACACAGAATTACCAAAAAGATACCAAATTATTAAAAAAGACACAAAATGACCAAAAATAGACACAAAATGACTGAAAAAACACTAAATTACTTTAGAAGAAACAAAATGACCCAAAAAAGATACAAAATTACTAAAAAAGACACAAAATTACAAAAAGACAAAAAATGACAAAAAATACAAAATGACCAACAAATACACAGAATTACCAAAAAATACACAGAATTACCAAAAAAAGACACAAAATGACAGAATAAAACTAAATTACTTTAAAAAATGACACTAAATTACCAAAAAAAGACACAAAATGACTGATAAAACACCAAATTACTTTAAAAAGACACAAAATGACACCAAAAAGATACAAAATTACAAAAAAATACACACATTTATTTAAAAAAGACACTAAATTACCAAAGAAAGTAATTAAAGGGACCTTCCACACACAACACGGTAAAGTGCCATTCATATAAAACTCACATTAAACTTTCATATCAAGGTGGGGGCCACAAAATATCATCACGAGGGCCACAATTGGCCCGCGGGCCGCAAGTTTGAGACCCCTGGTCCAGGTCTGTAGTTTGTGGTTGTAAAGTTTCATGAGGCTGTGATTATCCTCGAGGTCCCAGCAGCTCATTTTATGACACCAAGTTTCACTAAATGCTACTATGGGGACTAACGTGATTTATATTTGGGTTAAATGGACTCAAACCATTCTGCTGCAAATACCAGGAAGCTGTGTTGTTGATTCCCAGTCAACAGGAAGTTTACATTCATTGAGAAGTTGGTAACACTTTCTATGAAGACTACATCTATAGTGCATTATGAGCACATTCATAGTGAATTAAAATGCTCATTATAATCAATCATAATGCATTATGACTGCATTCATAAACACATATAAAGCTTCATGATGCACTATATCAACAGTTATAAATATAGCTTATAATGACTTATAAATCCAAGTGTCTTATGAGTGCTCTTGACTGGTTATAAACTACAGGCTGACTGATGAGGCTTATAATACATTACAACTACTCATACCCCTCTATACACACACACACCTCAACAATCAGTTGTTATAAGGACTCATAGGATGCCATAACTATATTTGGTATCTGACGAAATGACTTATGATGCAGCATAGCTTCTTTTAAATGCATGAAAATGTGTTACACTTTACTTAACGCCAACAATGAAACATCATGATTAGCTATGCTGCATTATAGATGCGTCTATATGAACCTCACTTTACTTAAAGCATACATTGATCATTTATTTATACTTATGGCATCCTATGAGTCCTTATAACAATTGATTGTTGAGGTGTGTGTGTATAGAGGGGTATGAGTAGTTGTAATGTATTATAAGCCTCATCAGTCAGCCTGTAGTTTATAACCAGTCAAGAGCACTCATAAGACACTTGGATTTATAAGTCATTATAAGCTATATTTATAACTGTTGATATAGTGCATCATGAAGCTTTATATGTGTTTATGAATGCAGTCATAATGCATTATGATTGATTATAATGAGCATTATAATTCACTATGAATGCGCTCATAATGCACTATAGATGTAGTCTTCGTAGAAAGTGTTACTGAACATTTTGTCAATAAAATAGTTGCAGGTATGTTATCTACATAAGTGAATTAAAGTTAAAGGTTTAAAGCTCTAGTCTGGCTGCAGCCTGATGCTGGTTGCATAACATGTGGTGGATGTAAACAGTGTGTGGAGGTGTTGAAACCTGCAGAGAAACCGGTTTCTGCCTGCCGTTGACACAACCGGTTCTCTGTGTTAAAGTTAGACTGCAGGAGTGTGTGTGATATTTATTTATATCATACCAGTAAACCCCACCCACTGTGGGAATCTTTTAGTCAGCAGTATCATGTAGTGTTGTAGAAACCTCTGCAGAGGTAATTTAGTCTCACTGGTACCTCGTTTTGGTCTCAACGCCCACTTCAGATTATCTGGACTACGGAAAAACTTCTCCTCTTTCTCCATGACGCCTGTGTCTGCAAACAAATCATAGCAAACCTCAACATTCAAACTCAATATCCAGTTTTGCTTGAGCAGTCTGAATCCATCTTCTCACCCTAAACAAAAGGAAAACTTGTTTACCAAATAAATTCACAAACTGGGGGTCCTGTTGGGTTATCCTACCATTAAAACTGGGGGCCCTGTTGGGTTATTCTACCATTAAAACTGGGGGCCCTGTTGGGTTATTCTACCATTAAAACTGGGGGCCCTGTTGGGTTATTCTACCATTAAAACTGGGGGCCCTGTTGGGTTATTCTACCATTAAAACTGGGGGTCCTGTTGGGTTATTCTACCATTAAAACTGGGGGCCCTGTTGGATCGTTTTGTAGTTTTTTCCACCTATTTCCGGTCTCTTGGCCAATGAAATGCATCAGAATACATGTGGGAGTGTCGCAATGCAACATGGGACTTTTCCAGAACTGAAAAAAAAGACACAAAAAGACACAAAATAACCAAAAAAGACACAAAATGACTGAAAAAGACACAAAATGACCAATAAAAGACACCAAATTTAAAAAAGACACCAAATTATTTAAAAAAAGGACACAAAATTATTTCAAAAGACACAAAATTATTGAAAAAGGACACAAAATTATTGAAAAAAAAAGACACAAAATTACCCAAAAAAAGACACAAAATTATTTTTTTTAAAAGACAAAATTATTTAAAAAATGACACAGAATTACCAAAAAAAAGACAAAGAATTACCCAAAAAAGACATATAATTACTAAAAATAAAAGACACAGATTACCAAAAAAAGCCAAAAAAAAAAAAAAAGACAGAATTACCATAAAATTGCTAAAAAAAAAACTTCAGGTTTTAGGGGTTTATTTTAAAATCTCCCAGAGGTTTTACAGGTATTTTTTTAACAGGCGTTTTAGGGTTAAAACAGCAAACAATAAATAAAAAAGAGCTTTAAATAAGCCAGGTGTTTCCTGTTTGTGTCCTCAGAGTGGCGAGGAAGAGTCTCACTGGGTGGAAGAGCTGCTGAAGTTCCACACGGCCCGAGTCCGAGACGTGGAGATCCTGACGGGCCTGGACCTCTACCGCTCCACCAACCTCACCTACACCAGCACCCTCAGCCTCAAGACCTACCTGCACACCTTCGAGAGTGACGACTAGAGACACACAAACACACACACACACAAACACAAACACACAGACACACAACATGTAGCCATCCGTAGACGTCCGGCGCCGTGGTTCCACTCCTACGGAACCGCCAGAGAAGTTCTTGGAAAAGGGAACACACTTTTATAAAAATGGAAAAGATTAGAAGAATGGTTTGGCAAGTTTATAAGATTACAACAGGAATATTCAGTCACATAAAGGACCATTTTTAGCTCCGTAACTATGAACATTGTATACTTTTTGTTCCTGCTCTCCATCCATTGCATGCTATAGATTTCAAACGTTTTTTTGAATGTGTCTTTTCTTATTCATAAAAGACTCTTGAAGCTTGCGTGACTTAAATCCGGTTATTTTTCTGTCAAAGTTCTCAATGTGACGACTTGATGCAGTAACCTGAGTTACTGAGTTTTCATGCTGTGTGGATAGAAAACCTAACTAACATTACATCACATTACTATATACCAACAAAAGAGCCGCCATTGTTGGCCAAAAAAAGAGAAAAAATGTCAGAATCGAGCCACAAACTTTATTTTCAGCCTTAGGTCATAATGGGCATTTCTTAATGTGATTTTGTCACAATACAGCAACTCAAAACTAGACAAAGTTGGCAAAATCCAAAAGTGGCAAATCCAGGGAAAAAAAAGTGGCAAATCTAAGAGAAAAAAGTAGCAGATTTATGAGAAAAAAGTGCCAAATCTACGAGAAAAATAAATCATAATTCTGCTACTTTTTTCCCATAGATGTGCCACTTTTTTCTCATAAATCTGCTACTTTTTCTCGTAGATTGGCAATTTTTTTCTCATAAATCTGCTACTTTTTTCTCGTAGATTTGCCACTTTTTTCCTCATAAATCTGATACTTTTTTCCCGTAGATTTGCCACTTTTTTCTCATAAATCTGCTACTTTTTCTCGTAGATTGGCAATTTTTCTCTCATAAATCTGCTACTTTTTTTCTCCTGGATTTGCCACTTTTATCTCATAAATTTGCAACTTATTAGTAAGAAACATTACCCCCACCCGCCGGGTCCGTATTTTATTTTATTTTTTTTCATACTTGGCCCTAATATGCCATCGTAGTTTTGGGTTTCACAAGTTACATTTCTTTTTTGGCTCAGGGTCAGCATGTATCCAGAGTTTGTAGTACTAAATACATAAGAACAAAACTGGAAACCTTTACCATTATTAATATTTCATGAGTACTAGAAATAGTTTACACACATACATAGAACACAAATATCCTGTTGCCCTTGATAGGTTCATGTCTAGTGTTTCTAATGCAAACAAACTGCTGCCTCAACAATATAAATGAAGCAATAAAGTAAAATAAAAATAGTTTTAAGTATGGAGGACTGGGCCTTCTGATTGTTTTCTGATGGACAAAATAAGACAATGTAAATGGTAGAAATGGAAGATTTGCTTGCCAAAATATAAAATGAATTAAATTAAATAGGACAGAAGTAAATTCCAAAAGAAAAAAGCAAGAAATGGCATTTACATGAACATAAAATACACAAACACACACATCAACTGCAACAATTTCCTCTGTTTTCCACATTCTCCTCCCTCTTTTCTGTCTTTACCTGATCATCTAGGTGTATATTTTTATACAATTTGTCATATTTATTACATAGCATCATAATAAATACAGCAGCCAGTGTTACAGTACTAATCCAGTGTCAAAGATCTGTCCTTGTTTAGTGGAATAAGACAGAATCACTGATGTAATGCTTTTTTTTTTCAAGGAGTTGACAAGACTGATGCAACTTTAAAGGAAAAACCTTTTTTAACCCATAGGAACCTATGGTGACACCCGTGTAACAAACACTTTAAACTTTTTGGCTAAGTTTAAACCCATTTAACAATTCTAATCCGTTAATAGTTTGTCCTGTATTGCATTTAACTTGTTCGGACCATATTTCCTGAACAAATTAAAGTCACAATTTCGATATATGTTATGGAGATGCAAACAAAAAGGCAAATGGTTATTTGTTTTTAAAAAATCTGAAAAAATAATTTATTGTTAAACAGCACTATTAATGTCACAATTTTGATTTATGTTGTGGAGATGCAGAGAAAAGGCAAATTTGTGTTTCTGTAAGGAGAAAATGTGTCTAGTTTTTATTTTATTTTGAAATAAGAAATATAAACATAATTTTTTTTTTTTTAAACATCATAAATGTGTTCTATGTGGTCCACTTGGTCTGTGGTATGTCCCCCATCATTTTCCTTTAAGGATTACTGGGTCTGGGTTCTTATGGGTTAAAAAACAACAAAAAACAACCTAGTTCTTCATAGTTTTTTTTTTTATATCATAGCATTTGACTCTGCAGTGTTGTTGTGGAAATGCAGTCAACTCTGTTTCTGACACACATTTGAGCCGTCCAGTTTTAAATCAGGTTTTTTAAATTGATTGTTAAAAATATGTATCACCTTTTGCTGTGAAAATCTGAGCAACATGCCCAACTCTAGTAAGTCTGGTTGGTCAAACGCAGAATTAATAACACATAATAAATATTATGGACTAGGGGTGTGACGATATTCTCAGCTCACGAGACGAGACGAGATTTAAAAAAAAACTACAATGACACAATATATGACTGGACCAACAGACTTTTATTTAACCGAGTTATATGCATTTTGAGATGTTTTATGATTAACTCTTTACATGCATGATGTAAGCATGAGCTTTTGATAAACGTCTTCTTCCACAAATTGAAACTGAAACTAAAATTTATAAAAGTTAAAATAAGATAAATAAAAAATAAAAGCCCCCAGAGGGATTAATGAGACTCCGGAGGTGACTTACGCTTTTCGATCGTCGCTTAATCGCTTAGCAACAGTTCCGACCGCGAACTGTGGCCGCTGTCGCTAACGGCACAACATCAGCAGCTGATCAAAACAAAGCAGCATGGCTAATTATCATAAACACAGCGATTGTGTCCGGTGCTTGGTGTAAACAAACAGAGATTGCTAAGTGAACACCTCCTGCAGCAGCAGCACATACACACTGTACTGCTACAGAGCTAACTGTTAGCCTATTAGCATAAAAAAAACCTCGTTCTTACCCTTCTTAACGAGCCGCCGGCCCCTGCGACGTCATTCTGGCTGCTTGCTGCTTCCCCTTCTCCTCCTCTTCTTCTTTTCCTTTTACTGCCCCCACTGGTCACAAATAGAAGTTTGGATAATTCACAAATCTTGCGAGATCTTGTCACACCCCTATTATGGATATTATATTGGCCGTTAGATAAACACCCAGCTTTTTGCAGAATATTCGACTGCAACTACAAAGATAAAAACCAGGCTATAAAATGAGATATTTTTTCTTTTTAATCAGCATCAAAAGCCCAACAACACTGGTCTCACTCTCAGTTTGTCTCTTTATTTGACTTCATGCATTTACATGTTTAACTATACACACATATATATAAAAGCAGCCATAACCTGTATTTTTTCATGTTTGGTATTTACTTTAGTAACATTACACTGATGAGTTAACACAGCTATGTATCAAGGTAATCAGTAGAGCAGAGAAAATAACCAATAAAAATGATTGAACAGCTTACCGGACGGTAGACGAAGCCATGTTTATTCCTGTAGTCCTTCAATAAAAGCTGTAGATGATTGGAAAACTTGACTGGAACTGACTTCTTGTTCATTCTTGTTCGCTGATTGCTGCAAGCCGATTACAATCAAAGTAAGATTTCATTTGTCAATTTACTGGAAAAGAAAGACAACAAAGACATCTGTGTGTTTTCTGCACGATTCCTGAGGTTGCTCATACCCAACTCTGCTGATAAATGTTTTCACGGACATGATGATGTATTTTGAAGGGCATTCCCCCACCAACAGCTTCTTCCTGTGGTTCTTCAGACAGGCTGTTTGATGTGTTTGGCCGTTTTATCTTCATTATTTGACTGCATGCAACATTTTTGCCTGTAGGTATTTTCCAACTTTGTGGCCTCCACTTTGGAAAGATCTGTTTTAACGGGAACAACTTGGAAGCTCACTCTACGACAGGGGTCTCAAACTCAAATTACCCTGGGGGGTAAAAATGACCAAAAAAAGACACAAAATCACAAAAAAAAAAGACAACATGACAGAAAAAAACTAAATTACTTAAAAAACAACAAAATGACCGAAAAAGACACAAAATGACCCAAAAAGACACAAAATTACCATAAAAAGACACAAAATTACAAAAAAAGACACAAAATTACAAAAAAAAGACACAATTATTTAATAAAACACACAAAATTACCAAAAAAAAAGACACAGAATTACCAAAACAGACAAAATTACAAAAAAATGTAATTAAAGGGACCTTCCACACACAACACGGTAGAGTGCCATTCATATAAAACTCACATTAAACTTTCATATCAAGGTGGGGGCCACAAAATATCGTCACGAGGGCCACAATTGGCCCGCAGGCCGCGAGTTTTCATCTTGTGTCTTTTTTTAGTAATTTTGTGTCTTTTTTTGGCCATTTTGATACTTCCTCCAGTGGCCCCCAGGTAATTTGAGTTTGAGACCCCTGCAATAGACAGACTACAGTCAAATTGGGATGAAAGGCAGAACATTTTGGTGATTTGTCCCAACCACCAACCCTCATGATGAATCAATTCAGGGTCAACCATGAGAGCTGAAACACATGCTTGTTAGTCGCTGTAATTTCCTCCAACATGATGTTCTGTTTGATGTGTTTGTTTGTGTTTTATCTTCATTATCTGACTGCATGCAACATTTTTGGCACGAGGTATTTTCCAACTTTGTGGCCTCCACTTTGGAAAGATCTGTTTTAACGGGAACAACTTGGAAGCTCACTCTACGACAGGGGTCTCAAACTCAAATTACCCAAAAAAAGACACAAAATGACAGAAAAAAAACTTAATTTCTTAAAAAAGACACAAAATGACCAAAAAAGATCTGCGTGTTTCGACTATAAGTTAGCCCCCCGAGGGATTTACGAGACTCCGGAGGTGACGAATGGTTTTCGATCGTCAATAATTGTACACAACGTCAGCAGCTGATCATAAACAAAACCACATGACTGATTATGTCTCGACACGCACGACATGGCTAACTGTGCACAGAGTGTCCAGTGCTTGTATTGTGGAACAGCCGTTAGGAGAGTCCATCTCTACAGTCAGCTCTAAACACCACTCTGAAATGTCATAGTGGGCCTCTTTGTTGTTCCCAGTTGAACTCAGCAAAGTCTTAAATGCAAAACTGTGTTTTAAATCAGTTCCCCTTTATTTCTAAGGCAGCTATCCGTCATAATTAATCCACTTATATCAGGGGTTGAAAACTCAAATTACCTGGAGGCCGCTGGAGGCACAAAATACCAAAAAAGACACAAAATTACAAAAAAGACACAAAATTACAAAAAAGACACAAAATTACAAAATAATACATAGAATTACCAAAAAAGACAGAAAATTATTAAAAAAAGACAGAATTACCAAAAAAAAGACACAAAATGACCAAAACAGACACAAAATGACAGAAAAAAACTAAATTACTTAAAAGACACAGAATGACTGAAAAAAAAACACTAAATTACTTTTAAAAAGACACAAAATGACCAAAAACGACACAAAATGACTGAAAAACACTAAATTATTTTAAAAAGAAACAAAATGACTGAAAAAACTAAATTACTTAAAAAAGAAACAAAATGACCAAAAAAGACACAAAATTACCAAAAAAGTAATGAATTATCAACATATCATCACAAGGGCCGCAATTGGCCCACGGGCCGCCAGTTTGACCCATGCTCTATGGTTAAAAGCAGAGTCTAAATTTCTCCGTTGTGGGACTAATAAGGAAATGTTTATCTTCGGTTTCTTGATGCAAATGCACGTCAATGGTAAAAAAACGAGGCACTGTACTTTACTTTGAAGTCTGCCTGACGAATACTAGAACATCCCGAAGGTTTTATCTGTTGTGAATCATTTTTTTTTATGGGCGCTTCAATGCGTCACTCAACCGCACAATGTCTGCTCTTTTTGTTTTTGCTTAATGTGCGGCAGCAAAAAAATAGACTTTTATGGGTTATCTAGCCTCCCAATCATCACTTCAGTCATGGGAATGAGTTTCTCTGTCTCAGCTTTCAGCAGTTCGTGAAACAAATCAAACCACACAGCTTGTGAAAGCACAAAGGCAGAGTAGAGACACGACAATATTAATAACCTAAAGATGCAAAGATTTGGGTATTTTAAGAGGGATAGCTCACCCCAAAAGCTCCAAATAATCCAGACTTGTTGCCTCCATCAGACTAGAAAACAAAGCAGCGTGGAGCCCTACTGTACATTTACCTCTAAAGTTCTGGCTGTAAACTCCATGAGGCCAGTTTCAGTTTGATGATGATATACCAAGTAAAACTGGAGACAAGCTCAAATAGATTTAGTATCAAATGATAGAACTGGATGGAACCCTCTTATATGGTAGATTTGACACCTTTGGTCACATTTGACACATTTAAAGTTCTTTATTGAGCATGATAGTGTTTTGAAAGTTAAAAAAAGATTCAGAATCACATTTTATGTTGGACTAAAGGACTAAAAAAGACACAAAATGACCAAAAAAAGACAAAATAACCAGAAAAGACACAAAAAAGACACAAAATGACCAAAAAAAGACACAAAATAACCAGAAAAGACACAAAAAGACACAAAAATATTTTAAAAAAGACACAAAATGACCAAAAATGTACAGTAGAAGACACAAAACGACCAAAAAGACACAAAATAACTAAAAAAGACACAAAAAAGACACCAAATGACTAAAAAAGACGCAAGATGACCCAAAAAGACACTAAATGACCAAAAAAAAAGACACAAAATGACCAAAAAAGTACAGAAGACACAAAACGACCCAAAATTACACAAAATAACAAAAAAAGACACAAAAAAGACACAAAATGACCAAAAAAAAGACACAAAATAACCAGAAAAGACACAAAAAGACACAGAAATATTAAAAATAGACACAAAACGACCAAAATTGTTCCTCTAAACACACCAGAGCCAAATCAAACAGAGTCCCACTAGAATAAAAACCAGAGTTGATGACAGGATCACACACAATCACAAGATCACATTTATGTTGGTTTTTCTTTGTTTCTTTTTGGTTCTAAATGTTGATCCAGTAAGTCAGAATAAAAAATAAATTATTATTATTATCAGGTCATATAGGTGAAAAAATATACCAACATGGTATTTAAACATGTTTTAAGTGGTGAATACAGGCAGGATGGAAAGATTCAGACATGGAGGAAATAAAACGACTCCGTAGAGTTAAAGTCCAGGAGTAAACCGAGCTGAGGAGTTTGTTGAAACGGACGGGAGGCAGCAGGAAACATGGTGAAGTAATGACTAGCAGGTATCCAGCTCCTCCTGGGGGACCAGGCAGATCCAGATGATGATCCAGATGATGATGATCTTCCCTCCAGCATGTTGTGGTCTGTTCCCAGTTAGACCTCCTGGGAACACTTCTTCTACTGGGAGGTGTCTTACCAGAAGCCCCGACCGTCTTCTAGTGTAAATCTACTTCCTCTCTGAGTGAGAAAAGGGATTAAAGTCCTAATCCTTTTAGTTTTCTTAATTGTCAGTCATCAGAATACACTGCATGCAACATTTTTGCCTGTAGGTATTTTCCAACTTTGTGGCCTCCACTTTGGAAAGATCTGTTTTTAATGAGAACAACTTGGAAGCTCACTCTACGACAGGGGTCTCAAACTCAAATGACCTGGGGGCCGCTGGATGCAGTATCAAAATGACCAAAAAAAAGACACAAAATTAAAAACAAAAGACACAAAATGACCAAAAAAAGATACAAAATGACCAAAAAAGATACAAAAATGACCAAAAAAGGCACAAAATGACTGTAAAAACACTAAATTATTTTTAAAAAGACACAAAATGACCAAAAAATACACAAAATTACCAAAAAGACATAAAATGACCAAAGAAAAGACACAGAATTACCAAAAAAGGAACAAAATTATTTTGGTTTGGTATTTACTTGAGTAACATTACACTGATGAGTTAACACAGCTATGTATCAAGGTAATCAGTAGAGCAGAGAAAATAACCAATAAAAATGATTGAACAGCTTACCGGACGGTAGACGAAGCCATGTTTATTCCTGTAGTCCTTCAATAAAAGCTGTAGATGATTGGAAAACTTGACTGGAACTGACTTCTTGTTCATTCTTGTTCGCTGATTGCTGCAAGCCGATTACAATCAAAGTAAGATTTCATTTGTCAATTTACTGGAAAAGAAAGACAACAAAGACATCTGTGTGTTTTCTGCACGATTCCTGAGGTTGCTCATACCCAACTCTGCTGATAAATGTTTTCACGGACATGATGATGTATTTTGAAGGGCATTCCCCCACCAACAGCTTCTTCCTGTGGTTCTTCAGACAGGCTGTTTGATGTGTTTGGCCGTTTTATCTTCATTATTTGACTGCATGCAACATTTTTGCCTGTAGGTATTTTCCAACTTTGTGGCCTCCACTTTGGAAAGATCTGTTTTAACGGGAACAACTTGGAAGCTCACTCTACGACAGGGGTCTCAAACTCAAATTACCCTGGGGGGTAAAAATGACCAAAAAAAGACACAAAATCACAAAAAAGACAGAAAATGACTGAAAAAACGCTAAATTACTTTAAAAAAGACACAAAATTACAAAAAAGACACAAAATGACTGAAAAAAACGCTAAATTACTTTAAAAAAGACACACAATTACAAAAAAGACACAAACTGACCAAAAAAGACACAAAATGACCAAAAAAAGACACAACATGACAGAAAAAAACCTAAATTACTTAAAAAACAACAAAATGACCAAAAAAAGACACACAATTACTAAAAAAGACACAAAATGACCAAAAATACATAAAATGACTGAAAAAACACTAAATTACTTAAAAAAGACACTAAATTACAAAATAAGACACAAAATGACCAAAGAAAAGACACAGAATTACCAAAAAAGGAACAAAATTATTAAAAAAAGACACAAAATGACCAAAAAACAACCACAATATTACAAAAAAGACACAAAATGACCAAAAAATACACAGAATTACTAAAATAGACACAAAATTATTTTTAAAAATACACAATAATTACAAAAAAAGACACAATTTGTTTTTTAAAAAGACACAAAATGATTAAAAAATACACAAAATGACCAAAAATACACAAAATTACCAAAATAGACACAAAATTATTTTTAAAAAGACACAAAATTACAAAAAAGACACAATTTTTTTTTTAAAAAGACACAAAATTATTTCAAAGAAAGACACAAAATAATTAAAAAAGCACAAAATTACCAAAACAAGACACAGAATACAGCTGAACTCTGAACTCTGGATGTCTGACAGCACAGCAACACTACCAAGGAACCTCATTTCATTCATCTATCTATGTCTCATTCTTTCTGTCGCTACAAAAACTCATTCGTGAGGGGTTGAAACATAGATGAACAAAGAGACATCAAGGAACCTGTGGTTCTCGTCCTGGGTGAAGGAACGGTCACTCGTCTGGTGTCTCTTCACATCCTCACATTTCTGGGAGCTACTGGGAATACAATGTTCTCAGTAAATTTGGTGAAACAACAACAACAACACTGTCAACCTTTGCCAAGAGGACAGCCAAGGAGGAACTCATGCAGAGACAATTATGTCTTTTTGCTTGGCTCAGACTTTCTGCCGTTATATTCATTAACTCTACGGAGTCTTAAAGGGATATTTTGGCCATTTTTGAATCCTTTTCATGTCTTTGTAAGTCATTTTGGTTCATTTTTGGTCATTTTTGTCTTTTTTGTGTCTTTTTTGGAAATATTGTGTCTGTTGTTGTGTCTTTTTTTTGTAATTTTGTGTCTTTTTTTGGTCATTTGTGTCTTTTTTTGGTCATTTGTGTCTTTTTTGATAATTAGGGCCTCGGGGCAATCGCACCGAGCACTACTGTTATACTGTGGATTTTTTCTTCTTCCTCTTCCGGACACAATTTCGTCCCGCTACTAGTCCTACAACTTGAAGAGTTGCAGGACAAATTATATATCAAAACGTGCGGTTTGATCGGGATCGGTGTGCTATTACTTTTCTCTACGGAATATGAATTTAAAACCGCCCAAAATTTTGCATTGAAGTGAATGGGACGGCCGGGGGGAAAAAATGAGCGAAAAAGAACAATAATTGGAGATTTTCAGTGCCATTCATATAAAACTCACATTAAACTTTCATATCAAGGATGGGGCCACAAAATATCATCACGAGGGCCACAACTGGCCCGCGGGCCACAAGTTTGAGACCCCTGCCATAGATCTTGTTACTAGCAGTTTCATGTAGGAACAATATTTCTGCACTTTTTGGGAAATATTTTTGGTATTTTTGACCCTTAGAGCAACACAAGAAAAGTCAATTCTAATTGAGAATAATCTAGATTAATCAATAGCACTACAGATACGAGAAAAAGTATGTATTTTTCATTTTGGGGTGAGCTATCCCTTTTAAAATACCCAAATCTTTGCATCTTTAGGTTATTAATATTGTTGTGTCTCTACTCTGCCTTTGTGCTTTCACACAAACTGTGTGGTTTGATTTATTTCACTAGCTGCTGACAGCTGAGACAGAGAAACCATTCCCATGACAAGAACACAAGAGCCAAAAGAGCTTCTTCATCACATCCAGACATAAAAACAAAGCAGACCAAGAAAACACACAAAATGACTTACACGCTTACACGCGCATGTGTGTGTGTGTATCTGTAACTGTAATCACATCAAAGGATCAAAGGCAATCAGAGCAATCAACAGAATTAACTGCCACCAACTGCCAATGAACCGGAACAGTGACAGCAGCCAGAGGTGGACAGACTGGAATTTCTGGCCTCGAACAGAAAGCATTTTTGGCAAAACCATAATACCTATCATTGATCCAACTTCACTTTGAGCGTCCTGAGTTCTTCCTGAACGTCTACATATGTTTTTTTTTTTAAGAAAAATGAAAAAATAGCTTTGTTAGAGCGATCTGAAAAAACTGTTACATCTCCCTTTTTCAGAAATCTTCCTGCGTTTTTAATATGGGAGCCAATGAGGCTGTTGGTGGTGTTGGTGGCGCATCTGTACGTCCTACGCCCAAACTATAACTCTGACAGCTTTACCAGAGGATTGTGAGGGAGAAGACTAATTTTCCTACGTTTCTATGTATAAATTATTTCTGTAGAGTGGAATTTGCGGCCTGGAGCGCAGTTTTCAAATTTATTTTTTGACAGTTTCTTCTCTCCCTCTACACTCTGGTGATGATGTCACACACTCTGACATGAACATTCCGTGCAATACACACCCATTATAATCTCAGAATTTCTCCAAAAATGATCATGGTCATTGAACAGGGATTGAAAAAAAACTATATGACCTATCGAAACGTGGATTAATACACTGATACACAAGACTTGTGTCTACTGTTTAAAGTTTCAATGGAGTCTCTAGGTGAAATTATGAAGTAGACGTTTAAAAATCTCCAATTATTGTTCTTTTTCGCTCATTTTTTGTGGGCTGTCCCATTCATTTCAATGCAAAATTTTGGGCAGTTTTTCGCGACTTATGTTGCGAAAAATTTGTATTCCGTAGAGAAAAGTAATAGCACACCGATCCCGATCAAACCGCATGTTTTGATATATAATTTGTCCTGCAACTCTTCAAGTTGTAGGACTAGTAGCGGGACGAAATTGCATCCGGAAGAGGAAGAAGAAGAAATCCACAGTCTAACAGTAGTGCAGCACTGGTCCCTACAGATATTGCTGTATGGGACCAGTGCTCGGTGAGATTCCCCCGTGGCACTAATCATGCCTAAAACATGGCAAAAAGATAAAAAAAAAATGGACTCCTGCAGGACAGAAGGTTATTTCGAACAGACCCAGAGTCTGTGTTTGGTTGAATGAAGCAGCTTGTTGTGATTACATAACGATCCCACCCAACAACATGGTTTCAAGGTTTGCGTGCTCAGACAATGCTGCTGCTGTTAAACAGACAGATAACAGATAACAGATGGAGAGTTGACAGTCAGGGCCAGAGCACTGAGGTCACCCTCAAACTGCATCAGTCAATGTGGTAAAAGAAGTAGAAATGTTTGTTTACTCTCTTTGACATGAACTGATGATTCAGTAAATTCTAAGAATAGAATGACTCATAATTTTGTTTTGCAAACTGTTCCTTCAGTTGGCCCTGACACATAATCCGTAAGGTCCATTAAACCAGGGGTCTCAAACTCAAATGACCTGGGGGCCGCTGGAGGCAGAGTCAGAATGACCAAAAAAGACACAAAATGACAGAAAACAACTAAATTACTTAAAAAAGACACAGAATGACCAAAAGAAACACAAAATTATTTTAAAAAGACACAAAATTACCTAAAAAAGTAATTAAAGGGACCTTCCACACACAACACAGTAAAGTGCCATTCATATAAAACTCACATTAAACTTTCATATCAAACTTTCATTCATTTTGTGTCTTTTTGGTAATTTTGTGTCTTTTTTTTTAAAGTAATTTAGTGTTTTTCAAGTTATTTTGTGTATTTTTTTTTTGTAATTTTGTGTCTTTTTTTTGTCATTTTGTGTCTTTTTTTTGTCATTTTGTGTCTTTTTTTGATCATTTTGTGTCTTTTTTTTGTCATTTTGTGTCATTTTTTTTTTATCATTTTGTGTCTTTTTTTGGTCATTTTGTGTCTTTTTTTAGAATTTTGTGTCTTTTTTTTTATCATTTTGTGTCTTTTTTTGTCATTTTATGTCTTTTTTTGATCACTTTGTGTCTTTTTTAAAATAATTTTGTGTCTTTTTTTTAATCATTTTATGTCTCTTTTTGGTCATTTTGACACTTCCTCCAGCGGCCCCCAGGTAATTTGAGTTTGAGACCCCTGTAATAAAACATCAGAGTTTAATAAATGGAGTATTAGTCATAAATCCAAGCTCAAGGCTTCTGGAGCCATAATTGGAACCATCCGGTCCTCCATTACTGGCAATCAAATGATCTCAGCATCATCATCAGCCCATTATCAGCTCATCCATCTCAATCCTGTCAAATAAACCAGTAAACATCTCACGTTGCCAGTTTGTATCTTTATATGGCGGCTAAATGTTTCCCAGGTGCTCCCAGCTAAACATTAACCAGGCTTCCATCCTGTAGCAGCTATCAGCTATCAGCTGAGTTTATGGAGTCAAAAAGTTTCTAAAGCATCGTCATGTGTGGTTAGTCGGTGTGAAAACAGAGAAACGTGAGGTTATCTGCTCATGTGCAATTTCCTTTTTTGGTCATTTTGTGTCTTTTTTTAGTCGTTTTGTGTCTTTTTTTGGTCATTTTGTGGTAATTTTTTGTAATTTTGTGGTCAATTTGAGTCCCTTTTTGCTTAATTTTATGTAATTCTTTGGTCATTTTGCGTCTTTTTTGTCATTTTGTGTCTTTTTTGGCCAATTTGATTCTTTTTTGGGTATTTAATTTCCTTTTTTGGTCATTTTGTGTCTTTTTTTGTCGTTTTGTGTCTTTTTCTACTCGTTTTGTGTCTTTTTTTGGTCATTTTGTGGTCATTTTTTGTAATTTTGTGGTCAATTTGAGTCCTTTTTTGCTTAATTTTATGTAATTCTTTGGTCATTTTGCGTCTTTTTTTGTCATTTTGTGTCTTTTTTTTGTCATTCTGGGTCTTTTTTTAATTGTTTTGTGTCTTTTTTTGTTGTTATTTTTTGGGGTTTTTTGTTGTCATTTTGTGTCTTTTTTTGGTCATTTTGTGGGGTTTTTTGTTGTCATTTTGTGTCTTTTTTGGTCATTTTGTTTCTTTTTTTGGTCATTTTGTGTCTTTTGTGGTCATTTTTTGTAATTTTGTCGTCAATTTGAGTCCTTTTTTGTTTAATTTTATGTAATTCTTTGGTCATTTTGCGTCTTTTTTGTCATTTTGTGTCTTTTTTTGGTCATTTTGTGTCTTTTTGATCATTTTGTGTCATTTTGTGATCAATTTGATTCTTTTTTGGGTCATTTTGTGTCTTTTCTGACAAATCCCAAAGTATCAAGTTGTTGTATCCCAGGTGCTCCCAGCTAAACATTAACCAGGCTTCCATCCTGTAGCAGCTATCAGCTATCAGGTGAGTTTATGGAGTCAAAAAGTTTCTAAAGCATCGTCATGTGTGGTTAGTCGGTGTGAAAACAGAGAAACGTGAGGTTATCTGCTCGTCTGGGCAATCAGTGACTTATCTCCGCTCACACCTAGTCCAGAGGTCACTACTGTTCTACTTTATCTCTTCTTCTACCAAGGTAGTAGAAGGTAGCAGTCACTTATCATTCTGTCTGAGCAGCAGCAGGGTCAGAGCTATGGGCTGGCTGCAGGATCCACAGAAGAAGAAGAAGCTTATTGTGAGTATTTGGTTTAATTCTAAGCCACCATGAGCTCTTTTTCATGTGCATTTGTTGTTTTTACTGTGAGTTAAGGTGCTAAATAGAACCCAAGATGTTCTTTCTGAGGCTTCGTTTTTTAACCTTTTCTTAACTGTGGACGTTTGGGTGAGAGAAATGCTCTATTTTTCATTGTAAATCATTATATAAGGTAAAAAAAAACTGTTCTAAGAAAGAACATCTTGGATTCTATTAAGCACCTTATCTTGTACTCACAGAAAAAAACAACTTTCTTAGGCATCGTTTATTAACCATTTCTTAACCCTTAATAGGACACTCATTGAAATACTTGCAAATTCCAAATTTCAACCCTAGAGAATATTGGAGGATATTACATACTGCCAGAATGTGTAAAAAACACATATGGACCTGGGGGAGGGGGTAATATTTAGAGAAAAAAGTTTACGAGATTAAAGTGGCAAATCTACAAGAAAAAAGTTGTGTTTTTTCCACTTTTTTTCTCATAAAAATGCGCATATTTGCCACTTTAATATCTCTTAAATCTGTGACTTTTTTTCCTGTAGATTTGCCACTTTAATGTAGTAAATTTGCTTTGTTGCTCCTTTATGTTTTCTTCTGGCCACTTTGTGTCCTTTTTGTATTTCTGTGGGGGGGGGGGTTTAGTATTTTTTCTGGTCAGTTTGTGTCTTTTTTTTTTTTTGTTGCTCTTTTATTACTTTTTTGTCCTTTTTGGTCATTTTATGTGGGTTTTTCTTTTGCTCCATTTGTCCACCTTGGGCCTTTAAAGCATTGTTTTGATGTATTTAATGTGTTTAATGTGCAACTTTTTTCGAGCATATTTGCCACTTTAAATCTCTTAAATCTGCATCTTTTTTTCTTGTAGATTTGCTACTTTAATCTAGTAAATTTGAAAAACGACACAAAATGACACAAAAAAAAGACATAAAAATACTAAAAAAGACACAAAATTATAGAAACAAAATGACCAAAGAAAGACACAAAATAATTTAAAAAAGACACAAAAGGACCCAAAAAGACACAAAATTACTAAAATAAGACACAAAATTACCAAAATAGACACAAAATTACCTAAAAAAGTAAGAAGAAACATAATGACCAAAAAAAGACACAAATTTATTTTAAAAAGACACAAAATTATTAAATAAAAAGACACTAAATTATTTTTAAAAGGACAAAAAATGATTTTAAAAAGACACAAAATTATTTAAAAAAAGGCACAAAATTATTTTAAAAAGACACAAAATTATTAAAAAAGACACAAAATTACAAGAAAAAACACAGAATTACCAAAAAAGACACAAAATTATTAAAAAAGACACAGAATTACCAAAACAGACACAATTTTTTTTAAAAAAGACACAAAATTATTTAAAAAAGACACAAAATTATCAAAAAAAGTAATTAAAGGGACCTTCCACACACAACACGGTAAAGTGCCATTCATATAAAACTCACATTAAACTTTCATATCAAGGTGGGGGCCACAAAATATCATCACGAGGGCCACAATTGGCCCGCGGGCCGCCAGTTTGAGAGCCCTGTATTACTTGATAAATGACATACCTGGCAGATTAACTCTGGATTATTTTTATTACACATTAACAAGAGGTCTCCAGGTTATTGTAGTCCCATGCGGATAGGATTTATTAATTTAATATTTTGCTATTAATCAATCTAAAAACTGCTGATGGACAGAATATCCAGGCTGAGATGTATTTTGTCTGATCTGAGTCACGATGTTGAACAAACGGGTTGAAGAAGTCACTCGTTCTGCTGTCAGACCTTTAACTCAACATCTCAGAACATCTGCACCAGATTCATGATTAAGTTATGTCTTTGAAGTTCATGCTGATGACTGAAATCCTGCTAACAAACATATGCAGATGGAAACAATAATATTATGTGGAAAAGGGTAAATAAAAGTTTTATTTATTTACCTATTTCACAATTCAAAGCTATTAAAGGAGAACAAAAACATCCCAAATCCTGGAAACTCACGTTTTAATTGCTCCCAACTGTGAGTGCATGATTTAAAATGATTGGTATCAGATTCTGAAGAAATGTCTCCATTGTGGTCTTCCATTGAAACCCATTAAGATGATTTAAAACCATCATTAATCTTAAAGAAAACAACCAGCAGCAGCATGTGAAGCAGCAGAGGAATGTTGAAAACATCAGATTGACGGACAGATGATGGTGAACCATGTCTTTTATGTTTCATAACCACTTCTGCTGCTATCCAACGTATCCTAGAGCTGCTACTCTCTACCTTCTGGGGTCCGAGATGATTTCAGCTCTGTCTCCACTGCGTTCAAGTCTTCATGTGTTTTAGTCTTTTTCGTCATTTTGTGTCTTTTTTTGGTTGTTTTGTGTCTTTTTTTGGTCATTTTGTGTCTTTTTTTGGTCATTTTATGTCTTTTTTTTGATAATCTTGTAGTCAATTTGTGACTTTTTTGGTCATTTTGTGGGATTTTTTTGTTGTCATTTTGTGTCTTTTTTTGGTCATTTTGTTTCTTTTTTGGGCCATTTTGTGTCTGTTTTGGTCAATTTGTGTCTTTTTGTAATTTTGTGGTCAATTTGAGTCCCTTTTTGCTTAATTTTATGTAATTCTTTGGTCATTTTGCGTCTTTTTTGTGTCTTTCTTGGTCATTTTGTATCATTTTTGATCATTTTGTGTCTTTTTTGGGTATTTAATTTCCTTTTTTGGTCATTTTGTGTCTTTTTTTTAGTTGTTCTGTGTCTTTTTTTTGTTCATTTTGTGGGTTTTTTTGTTGTCATTTTGTGTCTTTTTTTTGGTCATTTTGTTTCTTTTTTGGGTCCTTTTTGCTTAATTTTATGTAATTCTTTGGTCATTTTGTGTCTTTTTTGGTGGTCAACTTGAGTCCTTTTTTGCTTAATTTTATGTAATTCTTTGGAAATTTTGTGTATTTTTGATCATTTTGTGTCATTTTGTGATCAATTTGATTTTTTTGGGGGTAATTTTGTGTCTTTTCTGACAAATCCCAAAGTATCAAGTTGTTACTTTCCAAGGAGTCTCTAGCATGAAGCTGACTGTTACACACTCAGGAGGTCAGAATGGACCTTTAAACTGATAGCAAAGGATTTAGATTAAAAGAAACAATAAAATATAAAAAAATATATAAATGCACAGACAGAGATGTTTTAGTTGTTGTCTGCTTCATCATTTGTCCAAAATTCGTTGTATCAACTGAGTTTGTCTGATCTGAACTGTGAGATTCTGTTCAGTGAGCACAGGGGAAAAAAATAAACAAACAAAAAGAAGAGGGGTCGCGGACAACATGCTGTTAAATTAGGGGTCGCGACTCAAAAAGGTTGAGAACAGAAGACACTAGTAGAGGTTGGCCTTTGTGTTCTATCGGTTGTGTTGTTGGTGTTTTCTTGCCGACAGACTCAAAGTTGTTTTGCATCAAAGGCAAAACTGGCTTTTTGAGGAAAGAAATAATTAATTAGTGTCAGCAGAGCCTCAAAGGAAACGTTTGTGTGTTTGTGTGTCACAGATCGGCGTCTTGGCCGTTTCCATTGTGACCCTGATCCTCGGACTTGGACTCGGTCTCGGACTGGACCTGCAGAGATGTCAAAACAAAGGTAAAGACACACACACACACACCCACACACACACACACACACACAGGCACAAACATTTACAGTTTTCCACATTTACACAACTTAATTGTAAAAAGTCTTAGTTGTTATGACTCAAAGAGTCTGACAAATCTGACTGTCATGCCCAAAGAATTTACTTTTGGTGCTTCAGGGCACAAAGTGTTGTGATGCTGATTGAAGCCAGTCGCAGATTATCACTGTTTATTTTCTGGGAAACCACACGACTCAAAGGTAGAGTAAAGGTCAGTTTAAAAGGTCCATCCATCCATCCATCCATCCATCCATCCATCCATCCACCCATCCACCCATCCACCCACCCATCCATCCATCCACCCATCCATCCATCCATCCATCCATCCATCCATCCATCATCCATCCATCCAACCATCCATCCATCCATTTATCCATCCATCCATCCATCCATCCATCCACCCATCCATCCATTTATCCATCCACCCACCCACCCACCCATCCATCCATCCATCCATCCATCCATCCATCCATCCATCCATCCATTTATCCATCCAACCATCCATCCATCCATCCATCCATCCATCCATCCATCCATTTATCCATCCATCCATCCATCCATCCATCCATCCATCCATCCATCCATCCATCCAACCATCCATCCATCCATCCATCCATCCATCCATCCATCCACCCATCCATTTATCCATCCATCCATCCATCCATCCATTTATCCATCCATCCATCCATCCATCCATCCATCCACCCATCCACCCATCCATCCATCCATCCATCCATCCATCCACCCATCCATCCATCCATCCATCCATCCATTTTTCTGCTGTTTTTCTGTGTATAAATGGTAAAGAAAAGAAAAAACAAGGTACATTTCCATAGAAACCTGTGTCTTGTGTTTGTATTTTGGGTTCCTGCAGCTTTATACTTTGTTAATTAAAATTAAATGTAAAATCAGACTGATAGCCAAGTTTGTGTGGAGAAAAAGGAGCCATGCATGTGATGTAAGGACGGACTGGAAGATGCTGAACACAGACAGACATTAATGCAGAGGAAGTTGACACATTTGAACCAAAACCTCCTGGATTCAGAGGTTTAAGGGGCAGATATAGCTCTGTGCTGTGGGCTGACTCAAAGAATCTGACAAATCTGACTTTCATGCCCAAAGAATTTGCTTTTGGTGCTTCAGGGCACAAAGTGTTGTGATGCTGATTGAAGCCAGTCGCAGATTATCACTGTTTATTTCCTGGGAAACCACACGACTCAAAGGTAGAGTAAAGGTCAGTTTAAAAGGTCCATCCATCCATCCATCCATCCATCCATTTATCCATCCATCCATCCATCCATCCATCCATCCATCCATCCATCCATCCATCCATCCACCCATCCATTTATCCATCCATCCATCCATCCATCCATCCATCCATCCATCCATCCATCCATCCATTTATCCATACACCCATCCATTTATCCATCCATCCATTTATCCATCCACCCTTCCATCCATCCATCCATCCATCCATCCATTTATCCATCCACCCATCCACCCATCTCAAAAATGCACAGAATTACCAAAGAAGACACAAAATTATTTAAAAAAGACACAAAATTACCAAAAAAAGACAAATAATTCCCAAAAAGACACAAAATGATCATAAAAATACACAAAACTACAAAAAAAGACACAAAATTATTAAAAAAGACACAAAATTATTTAAAAAAGACACAACATTATTAAAAAAAGACACAACATGATGAAAAAAAGACACAAAATTCCCAAAAAAACGAAATAAAGGGACCTTCCATATACAACACTGTAAAGTGCCATTCATATAAAACTCACATTAAACTTTCATATCAAGGTGGAGGCCACAAAATATCATCACGAGGGCCACAATTGGCCCGCGGGACGCCAGTTTGAGACCCCTGGTTTACTAGATCTCTCTTTTCTTCTGATAATATACATATCGATTAATTAATGTGAACACAGGTTGCAAATATAAGATATAAGAGGTAAAATGAGGATACCATCTGGTTATATTTGTATGCTAAATACATTTGACCATATCTCTGGTTTTACTCAGACAATCATCATTAAAAAAAGACTGTAGTAAAGTTTCAAGCCATTATTTTAGAGAGAAGTTGACAACAGGGCTCGACTCCAAAAGAGCCAAAGCAGCTTCTTCATCACATTCAGACACAAAAACGACACAAAAGACACAAAATGACGAAAAAAAGACACAGACAGGACTAAAAATAACTAAAAAAAAAAACATAACAAAAGACACAAATGACCAAAAAAGAGACAAAATTACTTACAGAGACACAAAATTACCCAAAAAAAGACACAAAATTACCCAAAAAAGGACACAAAATTACCCCAAAAAAGTCACAAAATTACCCAAAAAAAGACACAAAATTACTAAAAAAGACACAAAATGACCTAAAAAGACACTAAATGACCAAAATTGTTGGGCTAAACACACAACAGCCAAATCAAACAGAGTCCCACTAGAATAAAAACCAGAGTTGATGACAGGATCACACACAATCACAAGATCACATTTATGTTGGTTTTTCTTTGTTTCTTTTGGTTCTAAATGTTGATCCAGTAAGTCAGAATAAAAAAATCAATTATTATCAGGTCATATAGGTTGTATACCAACATGGCATTTAAACAGATTGTATTGGACGCATTTGCCCCGTGTTATGAACCAGACTGAGAAGCTTCTACAACATTTATAAGAAATGTTGCGCTCAATCACTGGGAGTTTAACTCAGTCCGCACACAGTTTTAAATACAATCTTGACAGAGTCATCAATAGTTTAAAACAAACCTCCCACAATACCCACAGACAAATCTCAGAGTAGACACACCAGACGTGATCTTTAAATTCACTCTATGAGAAAAGACACACATGTTATGAAAACTTCTTGATTAGAACAGTCTTAATTAAAACATCTTGATTAGAACAATATTGATTGGAGAAATACAGCGAGACACTTTGCCTCCTGATTTTTGGCCGGATTTTCTAAAAAGAAAATCCCCCTTTAATCAACACAGAGAACCGTATTCTCTGTCTTCAGGCTGGATTAAAATAATGTAATCCACCTTTTCTGCAATTTATACAGCGGACTCCACGCGGATCCCTGTTTTAGGCAAGACATCGCCGGTCTTCCTTTACAACAAAAGGCCTTACAGCGGGACCGTTATCCCCTGTCTTCGAGCTGGACAGTCGTATGCCCCCTCTTTCTTCTATTTTTATTTTATTCTATTTTAATTTTTTAATTAAAATAAAACATTTTATTTGTTTTATTTATTTTTTAATTTTTTTAATTTTTTTTTTATAAGTCAATAAATCTTCTTGACGCATTGTATTTCTAACTATGACATCTGTTTTCTATTGACAACAACTCAATTTTGCAATTAGGCCAATTTGCACAGATTTTATTAAAAAGGTTTGTGCTCACCTCCCTTTTGATTAGGGTACCCTGCTGCTGTCAACAAAGTCTGGATGTCAGTTGTATCAGCAATAATTCAGGCTGTTATCATTTTCCAAAGAGAAATACAGGTTAAATTTCAAATCAAGCATATATAAAAAATTTATTTTAATACTCACGTCCTCCAGCTTCCACTCCCCATCACGTCGGGGTCACCATTTGTTAGAAAAATTGCATGAGGAAACCTTGAAAATTGATAATCTGTCACCAACAGAAAAAACCTCACCATTTTTCTGCGCAGATCGTTGATGGGGAATGAAAAAGCAGGAGGCCGTCCAAGTTCTCAGTTTAACATAGTTTTATTACAATACGTCAAAAAATGTGCACTTTACAGAGATTCTCCGGGTTCAAAAACTCATGTCCCTGAATACAAGCAGACTTGTTTCAGTTCGTGAAGTCTGAACCCCGACTCTCTCCCTGAACCCATTAAAATACTAACATTTGTTTACAAAACATGCTGGTCGATTTCCTCCAGGAAGTCCCGCCCTCTTGATCGCTGATTCGCCAGTTTTAATTAATACAACGGCACGTCAATGCCACCTGCTTGCTTGCTGCCCCGGACAAAGCCATCCTGGCCTCTTCTCCAGAACATTCAACCAAAACATTCTGCCTTGTTTTGTCTCACAAAGATATTATGTCTACAGAGTCAAAGGATTTTTACTGTCTCACATAGATTCTAAAAGTCTAAAAAATATGAAACAGACAATGAAATATATGTAGTCAAAGTTTCTAAACCAAAATTAACACACAAACATAATCATTGTATCAAAATCATATTGTCTGACTTAATATAAATGCATAGAGATATTTATTACACTCAAGGTTTGACCTTTGATAGTGACCTGCGTCACTCACAGAGACAGACAACAGGGACAGACACCAGAAAATAATCAATTATTTTAACAGACTAGACAGACCAAAACGACTCCGTAGAGTTAAAGAAGAAGCTCAGGATGGATTTATCATCAGGAGGAAATGTGTTTTTCTTCCCCACAGCTTCCTGTTTGACCTCAGCAGGTGACTCACACCTTGACCTGTCATGTGACATCACATGACTGGTAACGTGACATAAGAGCGTTCGTCTTGTTAAAAGCTCTCATGTGATGTTTGTGTCCTGGAGGTTAGGAATCGGCCTTGGAACTGGAGGGTGCACTGCAAAAAAGGTGTTTCGTCTAAAAAACAGATAAAAACACTAAATCTGAGGGAAATGATCTTGGTAAGAAAACAAACAAACAAATCATTGTCAGCTCACTCTGCTTGGGTCAGATCATCTCTGATTGCAGCTTTCATTTTTATCTTTTTTGTACATTTATTTTGTCTTTTTTGGTCATTTTGTGACCAAAAGAAGATGTAAAAAGACACAAAATGACCAAAAAAAGACACAAAATGACCTAAAAAAAGAAACAAAAAGACACAAAAAGAACAAAAAAAGACACAAAATGACCTAAAAAAGAAACAAAAAGACACAAAATGACCAAAAAAAGACACAAAATGACCTAAAAAAGAAACAAAAAGACACAAAAAGAACAAAAAAGACACAAAATGACCTAAAAAAGAAACAAAAAGACACAAAATGACCAAAAAACGACACAAAATGACCCCAAAAAGAAAAAAAAGACACAAAATGAACGAAAAAAGAAACAAAAAGACCAAAAGAAGACACAATAAAGATAAAAAATGACCAAAAAAAGACACAAAATGACCCCAAAAAGAAACAAAAAGACACAAAAGACACAAAAACCCACAGAAAGACACAAAAAGACCAAAAAAAGACACAAAAAAACCCAGAAAGACACAAAAAGACCAAAAAAAGACACAAAAAAGAACAAGAAGAGAAACAAAAAGACACAAAATAACAAAAAAAGAAACAAAAGACGTAAAATCAGGAAAAAGACATACAAAGACAAAAGATTACAAAAAAGCGTCATAAAATCATGAGTCATGAAGTGATAAAACCACATGAATGAAGACGTCTTTAATTAAAGAAAGCTGACGTTTCATGAGAACATGGAAGAGAAATGATTATTTTGATGGATGATGGTGAGATCATGTGTTTCCTCATCATTTATCATTTATGTGATTAATAAAACCAGACACACTTCAAATTAACTTTATTTACCTCAACGGGCCAAACACAACATGAGTCCTCCCACAGCTCACACACTGATGACACAATGTTCAACATTTACATTTATCACTTTCCTTTCCAGGCGTGATTACATCATTACATGATTACATGATGACATCACAATCACTAAGTGATTAATGAACCAAATGAAATGAGTTTTGTTCTGTTTCCTCCATGTCTGAATCTTTCCATCCTGCCTGTATTCACCACTTAAAACATGTTTAAATACCATGTTGGTATATTTTTCACCTATATGACCTGATAATAATAATAGATTTTTTTATTCTGACTTACTGGATCAACATTTAGAACCAAAAAGAAACAAAGAAAAACCAACATAAATGTGATCTTGTGATTGTGTGTGATCCTGTCATCAACTCTGGTTTTATTCTAGTAGGACTCTGTTTGATTTGGCTCTGGTGTGTTTAGAGGAACAATGTTGGTCATTTTGTGTCTATTTGTGTCTTTTGTGTTTTTTCGGGTCATTTTGTGTCTTTTGTTGTGTCATTTTTTATAGTTATTTTGTGTCTTTTTCTTGTCATTTTGTGACTTTTTGTGTCTTTTTTTTTAGTTATTTTGTGTCTTTTTTGGTCATATTGTGTCTTTTTTGGTCATTTTGTGTATTTTTCATGTCTTTTTTTCAGTTATTTTGTGTCTTCTTCTGTGATTTTTTTGGTCATTTTGTGTCTTTTTTGGTCATTTTGTGTCTTTTTTAGTTATTTTGTGTCTTTTTGTGTCTTCTGTGATTTTTTTGGTCATTTTGTGTCTTTTTTGGTCATTTTGTGTCTTTTTTTTGGTGAATGCAGGACTTTGACTTGCAGTGTGTGGTATTAGTATTAGAATACTTTTTGCACCACTGGTGAAAACTCTTTCACTCAACGGTTTGACTCCCTGTTGTTCTGTTGCATCTCTTCTGTCTGGTTTGTAGCAGTCGAAGCGTTAAAGTGTGTCTTCCTGTCTTCCTGTTGCAGTCGTCCCCCAGACGTCCTGCAGGAGTCGCTGCTACGAGCCGTATGACGCCGACGTCCCCGGCTGCAGATGTGACCACAACTGTCAGATCAGCAACACGTGTTGCTACGACTACCACGACACCTGCACCGTCCCCAGTCAGACTTTTACCTTTAATAACCCTTCAACTTGTCCTAAGGGGCAAAAATGACCCGATAACTAAAGCAGCTGGATTGAGTTTTAAAACCAAAATCTATTCTGCATGAACAAAAACAACCTGTCAATCATCACAAACTGGATTTAATCAATGGGATCCACTCGTTTTTATTACAACACAGCTGTCATAAGTAGGTTTGTGTCTTCTTCTGTGGTTTTTTTGTCATTTTGTGTCTTTTTTTTGTCGTTTTGTGTCTTCTGTGGTTTTTTTTGTCATTTTTTGGTTATTTTGTGTATTTTTTTTTGCCATTTTGTGTCTTCTTCTTTTTTTTTGTCGTTTTGTGTCTTCTGTGTTCCTTTTGTCATTTTTTGGTTATTTTGTGTATTTTTTTGCCATTTTGTGTCTTCTTCTGTTTTTTTTGTCATTTTGTGTCGTCTTCTGTGTTTTTTTGTCATTTTGTCTTCTTCTGTTTTTTTTTGTCATTTTTTGGTTATTTTGTGTATTTTTTTTGCCATTTTGTGTCTTCTTCTGTTTTTTTGTCATTTTGTGTCTTCTTCTGTGTTTTTTTGTCATTTTGTCTTCTTCTGTGTTTTTTTTTTGTCATTTTTTGGTTATTTTGTGTATTTTTTTGCCATTTTGTGTCTTCTTCTGTGTTTTTTTTGTCATTTTGTCTTCTTCTGTGTTTTTTTGTTGTTGTAATTTTGTGTCTTTTTTATTTGCTGATATATACATTTACGGTGTTTTATTGTTACTGAAACTGAATTAACCCATTTATCATTTTTAAAATTTTAGCATTTAACACTAGTGAAATACGTTTGGTCCCCTGAATCTTGCATATTTACATGTATATGTTCATTAATATGTATTGTCCCTGTTTTAAATAAATAAACTCAAACTCAATACTAGGGAAAGTCAACAAATTTCAAGTTGAAAAAAGATGATAAAAGGGGGTTTTCTACGCTGTTAAACATGGTGACGGGTCATTTTTGACCCCTAAGACAACACAAGGGTTAATTAACAATTCTGCAACCCAAGAGGGATTCCACCAGTTTGTTTGAATATTGCAGTGAAGCTCACTAACTCCCTGAATGTTCCTCCAGCCCAGACGTGGGAGTGCAGCAGGCTGCGGTGTGGAGAGACGAGGCTGAGCCAGAGCAGATGTCACTGCTCCGACGACTGTCTCTCTGCAGGAGACTGCTGCTCAAACTACAAACATGTCTGCCACGGTGAGAAACATCAGCAACCCATAAAGATAAGACAAGCTAAAATATGTTTAACCGAGACTCAACAGACTCATGAGGGTGTTGACTGATTTGGAGGCCTGCATCTGTTTTATCTTTCCAGCATCTAAGAGCCTCTTGGGGTTTTTAACCACAGTTTATACTTTAATGCAGGGGTCTCAAACTGGAGTCCCGCGGGCCAATTGTGGCCCTCGTGACGATATTTTGTGGCCCCCACCTTGATATGAAAGTTTAATGTGAGTTTTATATGAATGGTACTTTACCGTGTTGTGTGTGGAAGGTCCCTTTAATGACTTTTTTTGATAATTTTGTGTCTTTTTTAAATAATTTTGTGTCTTTTTTAAATAATTTTGTGTCTTTTTTAAATAATGTTGTGTCTGTTTTGGTAATTCTGTGTCTTTTTTAATAATTTTGTGTCTTTTTTGGTAATTCTGTGTTTTTTCTTGTAATTTTGTATCTTTTTTAATAATTGTGTGTCTTTTTTAATAATTTTGTGTCTTTTTTAATAATTTTGTGTCTTTTTAAAATAATTTTGTGCCTTTTTTTAAATAATTTTGAGTCTTTTTAAAATCATTTTTTGTCTTTTTAAAACAAATTTGTCTTTTTAAAATAATTTTGTGTCTTTTTTTGGTCATTATGTTTCTTCTTTAAGTAATTATAATTTTTTCTGTCATTTTGTGTCTTTTTTTGTAATTTTGTGTCTTTTTTTGTAATTTTGTGTCTTTTTTTGTAATTTTGTGTCTTTTTTAAGTAATTATGTTTTTTCCTGTCATTTTGTGTCTTTTTTTTTTTAGTAATTTTGTGTCTTTTTTTAGTAATTGTTTTTTTTCTGTCATTTTGTGTCTTTTTTAAAAATAATTTTGTCTCTTTTTTTGGTCATTTTGATACTGCCTCCAGTGGCCCCCAGGTAATTTGAGTTTGAGACCCCTGATATAAAAGGATCTTCTCAAGCAGGATGGGGCCCAGTAAGGGTTTTTACAGAATCATCAGAATCACCTTTACTGTCATTGCACAGAGTAACAAGTACTAGAGCAACGAAATTAGCCATCAACCCGTCCAAACGTACAAAACACACATACAATATGACAGAGGTGGACAGGACAGGGAGACATGGGTATGTTTACAGCCTCATTCGTTTCTGATGTCTGTCTTTGTGTCTTTGAGACACTTTTGACATTTTTCAGCTGCTGTTATTAACATGCGTTGTATTTTTAGGAGAGAAAGAATGGGTGGAGGACGAGTGTGAGGACCTGGCAACTCCGAAATGTCCAGCAGGGTAAGAATCAAGGTTATTATAATTAAGGAAAACTAACAAATTATTGAGAACTAGTATGAAAAAACATTTTTGTTAACTGAAATAAAAATAAAAACGAGAGTTTAAAAAAAAAAAAGATAACTAACTGAAACTGTACAAAGCTAACTAAAACTAACTAAAATTATAGTCAATCAAGAAAAATGCACGTTTTATTAGTTAGAATACACTAATTCTAAGGTATTTGTGGGTTCGTTAAGATTAGATATTTTTACTTGTTTTGGAAAGTCTTGTCGTCTTTTGCTATTTTTAAGCAAAATTTTATCACTTGTGGTTCTGAGTCACGTGATGTGTGGTCATTGCCTTGCCCCCCTTTAGATGGTCAGATCGCTGTCACAGAGGTCAGTGACAGACACGTTATGTTTTGATATATCTTATATAATAAATAAATGAAGAAACAGATAAACAATGGCATTTTGTCACTTGTGGTGCTGAGTCATGTGACATGTGGTCATTGCCTTGCCCCCTTTAGACGGTCAGACCGGTGGATCTCGCCTAGGGCACCAAATGGGCTAGAGCCGGCCCTGCATTGATGTAAAATATTTTATACATATTTTTGGTGTTGGATATACTTAGTCCATCTAAAATAGTGTATATTTTAGCACTGTATTCTCAGTTTGAAGTGTTTGTGGTGGAAATATACTCCTGAAACAAGGACAGTGGATTGGCATTATGTCAATATCTAATATAAGATTAGATATAGTCTCAGACTTTGGATATTGTAAATTTCTTTCCGGACCTTTATCACTTAGTCATCATATCCTTTTAACCAGTGGTGGCATGAAGTTCATTTACTCAAGTACTGTACTTTAATACAATCTCGAGGTACTTTATTTGAGTATTTCCATTTTATGTAACATTATACTTCTATCTCACTACATTTTTAGACAAATATTGTACTTTTTACTCCACTACATTTAGGTGACAGCTTTAGTTACTTTTCAGGTCGAGATTTAACATAAAAAACATGATCAATTTGAAGTGATTAGACATTTTTTTAAAATATATATATTAAACCTCATTACAGTATATTAAGTATTTAAAATGAGCCCTGAGAAAATGTAAATGCTGCTGACATAAATGCATCAATAATAATAATAATCTAATGATTGATTTAGAATATATACAACAATCTGAGTGGGGCCATTCTACACAATGAGTACTTTTACTTTTGACACTTTAGGTACATTTTGAGGCTGATACCTTTTGTAATTTTTGAACTTTTACTTGTAGTGGAGTAAATGTGGTATGAGTACTGTTACTGTTGCTTCTAACTGATGATGCAATATGAATATGTTCAAGGTATTTGATCAAAAATATGGTCCAGCCCATAACTAAAACAAGTGAATAAGGGATTTCAGTCTTGTGTAAAGATTTCTTTTAGGATTGACATTGTGAGCTTTTTCGTGCTTTTCAATCTATTCAGCTGTTGAATATGGTGAGTTTTTACCTAAAATATTGGCTCCAATTGTGAGTTTTAGTTGCATGTAGTTTAAATGATATTTCAAAAGTATTTTCTACCACCAGTATCTACCCACAGATACTGAAATGAGAAAAAAACATGTTAGTTTTAAGTATTTTTGGCTTATTTTAATTCATTGCTATTCAGGCCGTAATTGCTCAAAATTTGTATTTTTGGTCTTATTTTACGTCTGGGATGCCCTGCTTAGCATGCTGCCCCCGCGACCCAGCCCCGGGTAAGCGGAGGAAAATGGATGCATCATTGTTTTTTCCAGTTCCTAGATATTTTTACTTACTTAAAGAATTCTTATAAAAGAAAAATGTAGATGTACAAAAATGTGCTTACTGCACTGGCAGATAATTTGACTTGTTTCAAGCATGTATTTGCTTAATTCTAGTTATTTCTTTCTCATTTTTAGGTTCAAGCAGCAGCCTCTGCTCCTCGTCTCCCTGGATGGCCTGCGGGCGGAGTACCTGCAGACCTGGAGCGCCGTCATCCCCGTCCTGGACAAACTCAGTTAATGCTTAACACATGATACACATTATTATCTACTCCACTCTATTCTAGTCCCATCCAGACATGAACTCTGACTAGTGGAGAACCAATTATATATATCCTTAATTTAACCCTCTGGGGTCTGAGCCTATTTGCCCTTTATATACCACATAATATTTACTATACTCATGTTTGGTATTTGGTATTTTCTCAGCACAACTTCAACATGATCTGACGATTATTTTTTCACTTTAACCCACTTTATTAACACATTGAGCCCCAAAATACATAAAAAAATCATGAAATCTGAAATAAAGTTATACTATTTAAGACAGGGGTCTGAAAACTCAAATTACCTGGGGGCTGCTGGAGGCAGTATCGAAATGACCAAAAAAATACACAAAATTACAAAAAAAAGACACAAAATGACCAAAAAAGACACAAAATTATTAAAAAAGACGCCTCTGGCGCCACGCTCACCACTCTGTTTTCTGTTCTCTTTACTTCACAGAGCAGTGTGGAACCTCAGCACCGTACATGCAGGCAGCATTTCCCAGCAAAACGTTCCCCAACCATTACACCATTGTTACGGTAAAGACGCTCGCACTCACAATGCACGCATGTATGAAATCACACCAGAAGAATCTCACTCCCAGTTTACGTCAGTGGACTTCACAATCAGATACAGATCCCCTGGACATCCCTCTTCCTCACCGGATAAACATGCTCATGTAGAAGCAGATGCAGATGTGTTTTGTGACCATTACTGGATTTATTTTTTGGGGCCAGCCATTACTCAGAACCTTTGTTGGCAAGACTGCAATCAAGATTGAAAAGAAACAGTCGATTCGCCTCTTGAGGTAACCGAAAAATGAACAAGCGGTTTCGTTGAGCCACAAAAATGCTGTTATAATGACGTCTGTTGAACTTAAGAAACATACTGTGAAAGGCTCAGAGCTCAAAGGTGGCCCCGACATGTTCTGCTTTACCGTCTGTTTCACTCTAAAAGGGAGCACAGTTTACAAAATGAACATCATCTTGTACTGAAGAAGATTTGAAACTAAAGTCTGATTTCCACCGGGCGTGGAATGGCTGCACCGCGGTGACCGTTGCTGAAAACCTAAAAGCCTAAAACTACTTCACATAAGCAATACGTCTTGACCGGGGGCACCAGATCATCAATCAATCAATCAATCAATCAATCAATCAATCAATCAATCAATCAATCAATCAATCAATCAATCAATCAATCAATCAATCAATCAATCAGAGGTTCTCAGAGGGTCGGAGATATGGACGACGAGAGACTGGCTTTTTGTCATTTTGTGTATTTTTTTGTCATTTTGTGTCTTTTTAATTAATTTAGTCATTCTGTCTTTTTTGGTCATTTTGTGTATTTTTTTTGTAATTTTGTGTCTTTTTTTTGGTCATTTTGATACTGTGACAGTGATCTGACCGTCTAAAGGGGGGCAAGGCAATGACCACAAGTCACGTGACTCAGCACTACAAGTGACAAAATCTCATTGTTGATCTGTTTCTTTATTTTGTTAATATTTATTATTTTCAAGACAGAACACGAAGCGTCGGCAACAATGGGTATCGAAAATTATTACTGTTTTTTTTGTCGCCTATGCCTAGAGCCGGCCCTGACTGGAACGTATCCAAATAACTGACTCTCCTCTTTCTCCTCTCAGGGTCTCTATCCAGAGTCCAACGGTTTGATCGATAACAGCATGTACGACCCGGTGTTTGACGCCAGCTTCAGTCTGTCCAACGCAGAGAAAGACAACCCTGCATGGTACTTCGGCCAGCCTGTGAGTCATTAAGTTACATGAACTTCAGATGCACACTGAATTATTTATTCACCTATGTATTCTTTTTGTTTTATTAGATAGCTTCGTATAAGCATTTTGCCACAAAGAACTCTGAGAAATTTGAAGTCTATCTATCTATCTCTATCTATCTATCTAATCTATTTAGATCAATATTTGTAGACAAAAATAAGATTTGATTAGTTTTTTTTACTTGAAAACCAAAGGACTGAGTTTTATCTGCAGAAATTCCATCCAGAATATATAGAGCTTTTTTTTTTGTTGTTGTAATTTTGTGTCTTCTTTTGGTCATTTTTTGTAATTTTGTGTATTTTTTTGGGTCATTTTGTGTCTTTTTTTTGTAATTTTGTATTTTTTTGTCATTTTGTGTCTTTTTTTTGCAAATTTTGATACTGCCTCCAGCGGCCCCCAGGTAATTTGTGTTTGAGATCCAAGATTTAGAGCGTTCTACTTGTTCTGTAGCACGAATAAAAAGACATGTTTGAGTTTAAATATATCACTGGAAGTAGATTCAACTCATTCGTTGAAAGTTTCTTGTGCTAAAAGGTGACTTGGGAATTATAGTTTGAAAAGATAAAGCTGATTTTTTCCAGGACTTCAACAATTAGTGAATTGGATTTACTGTAATGTTGCAATCTAAACAGATAACATGTTGTATTGAAGATTTAACTCATCATGTGTTATAACTTTAGTTAAACTGTTATAATCCCCTTTGCACCCTGGTCCCTGTTGATCCGTCCTGTTTGTCTTTGCAGATTTGGCACACAGCGAAGTACCACGGACTGAAGTCTGGGACTTTCTTCTGGCCAGGATCAGACGTCAAAATCAACGGAAGCTATCCCAACATCTACAAACCTTACGATGGGTAAAACTCACATTTTCTGTTTGTTTTTGTTTTTAAAAAAAGGCATGCTGGGTAACAAAAGATCATGAACTGTAAAGTTTTATATAATGCTGGAGTCCAAAATTACTGGCTGTACCATTTTATTTGTAATCTGAGAAATAACAGAATTGAAAACTAGAAAATTTCCTCTGGGTAAATAGTGAAAGGGCCACGGGGGCTACTGCCGGTGTGTGTACACTATGATGAGATTCTTCAGAGATTTATAACAATTAATACTAGTAATGTTATAATACTATGTAATATACAAGGAGCACACCTACAACAAGCATTCCTTTTCAAGTATTTATTTAGACAGCAACCTATGACCTTTAAGCTCATTATGTGTGTGTGTATGTGGGTGAAACGTGCATCTGGAGGAGTGTGCACGCTGACACCTGCATGTGTGTCTGTGTGTGCGTGTATCTGTAACTGTAATCACATCAAAGGATCAAAGGCAGTCAGAGCAGAGCAATCAACAGAATTAACTGCCACCAACTGTCAATGTACTGGAACAGTGACAGCAGCCAGAGGTGGACAGACTGGAATTTCTGGCCTCGAACAGAAAGCATTTTTGGCAAAACCATAATACCTATCATTGATCCGACTTCACTTTGAGCGTCCTGAGTTCTTCCTGAACGTCTACATATGTTTTTTGTGAAGAAAAACGAAGAATTAGCTTTGTAAGAGCGATCTAAAAAACTGTTAAATATGCTTTCCTACAGAAATCTTCCTGCATTTTTAATATGGGAGCCAATGAGGCTGTTGGTGGTGTTGGTGGATCATCTGTGCGTCCTACGCCCAAACTATAACTCTGACAGCTTTACCAGAGGATTGTGAGGGAGAAGACTAATTTTCCTACGTTTCTATGTATAAATTATTTCTGTAGAGTGGAATTTGCGGTCTGGAGCGCAGTTTACAAATGTATTTTTTGACAGTTTTTTCTCTCCCTCTACAGTCTGGCGATGATGTCACACACTGTGACACGAACATTCCGTGCAATACACACCCATTATAATCTCAGAATTTCTCCAAAAATGATCATGGTCATTGAACAGGGATTGATAAAAAACTATATGACCTATCGAAACGTGGATTAATACACCGATACACAAGACTTGTGTCTACTGTTTAAAGTTTAAATGGAGTCTCTAGGTGAAATTATGCCGGAGAAGTAGACGTTTAAAAATCTCCAATTATTGTTCTTTTTCCCTCATTTTTTTTCAGCCGTCCCATTCACTTCAATGCAAAATTTTGGGCAGTTTTTCATTCAGATTCCTTAGAGAAAAGTAATAGCACACCGGTCCAGATGGAACCGCACGTTTTGATCAGGCGACAATCTCCGTGTCTGAGCATGGAAGCCACAAGGAAGTGCATAAAGCCTGCAATTCACCGAAAATTCCAATAGGGGGTGCTTAGTTTGGCTGCAAAAGAAATCTGCCCATTCATTTCAGTGCTAAATTTGAAAACTTCTCACTTGATTTATTACCTCAGAAAAATTTTTCAGGGACAACACTATGGTCTCAATCGCTAGTAAAAAATCTTCTTCAAGACAATTTGATGTCAATAGTTCTAATAATGGCCCCATTTAGAAGAAAATAGAAGATAAAGAATCGTATGATTTGGGGCGGGGCTACCTTTGATTGACAGGTCACTGACAAGGCGAGCCGTCACCAGGAGAGAAGCAGAGCGTATACACGGCAACGTGTCAATAAAGTTATATATAACGTTATATAGATAGAAAAGAGGACGTTTAGCGGTTTGGTCTCATAACTTTGACCCTTTCACTGTATTTTCACTTAATGACAGTTTATTTGAACGTTTTGTTCAGTAAAATGTCTTGTTCAGTGTTTGGTTGGACTAACAGACACTCCAAGGAGTCGCTGCTCAGTTTTCTGAGGTAAGAAAGATACATTTTGTTTTTGTTTTTTTGCTAGCCAAAACCAACATCTCAGTTAATGCTCCAGTTAATGCTAACATGAATTAGCAGCAGCTTCCCTCAGTCAGGTTGAGGTGTAGAGAGGCTGTAGTCAGTGTCGTCATATCCGTCGCGCTCCGCGACAGTCCAGTTATGGTCTGCTCCGCGTATCGGAAACATGATGGCGACGCAAGATGGCGACGAGTGTAACGCTGAACTCGAGGCCTCCAACGGGCCACAAACCAATGGGTGACGTCACGGTGACTACAGCCATTATTTACATACAGTCTATGGTTTTGATATATAATTGTTAAAGTCTGCCCCCTTGCCACACTCTTCCACTGAATTCCATGAAAAGCAGGCAGGCAGATGTAATTATGCCATCCAAACACGCCAAAACATATCCAGATAATCTTCAGCTGCACGTAGTTTCAGTTTAGTTTCCAGTTTATCTGAGCACAAACATAAACTGCTGCAGCTTACTGTAAAGACGACTTGTCAGCGTTTCCTCCTCATCTCCACAGAAGTCATTCCACAAAATTGTCCATATTGCACAGAGTAAACAGAGAGAGAGAGAGAGAGAGAGAGTGTGTGTGTGTGTGTGTGTGTGTGTGTGTGTGTGTGTGAGAGAGAGAGTCTGTGTGTATGTGTGTGTGAGTGTGTGAGAGTGTATGCGTGTGTGAGTGAGTGTGTGTGTTTGTGTGTGTGAATGTATGTGAGTGTGTGTGTGAGTGTGTGTCTGTGTGTGAGAGAGTGAGTGTGTGTGTGTGTGTCTGTATTTGTGCGTGTGAGTGAGTCTGTGTGTGTCTGTGTGAGTGTGTCTCTATTTGTGCGCGTGTGTGAGTGAGTCTGTTTGTGTGTGTCTGTATTTGTGCGTGTGTGTTTGTGTATCTGTTTGTGTGTGTGTGTGTCTGTATTTGTGCGTGTGTGTGTGTGTGTCTCTGTGTGTGTGTCTCTGTGTTTGTGTCTGTATTTGTGCGTGTGTGTGTATCTGTTTGTGTGTGTGTGTGTGTCTGTATTTGTGCGTGTGTGTGTCTGTATTTGTGTGTGTGTGTTTGTGCGTGTGTGAGTCTGTGTGTGTGTGTGTGTGTGCGTCTGTATGTGTATCTGTGTGTGTGTGTGTGTGTGTGTGTGTGTGTGCGCGTGTTGGCAGCTGCTCAGCTTTTCACCACTTCCTCAGAAAAATGACATTATCTGACTCCACATGCCGAGTAAATCTGTTCAAGTTTATTTATAAGTTAACTACTTGAGGCAAACGTTGGATCAGTGTGTAAGTCTGTTGAAAAGTGCTACATAGATAAACAGATCACTATTATAATTATAAGTATAGTGAGTGTTTTGCCTCATGGAACGTGTGGTTTCATCTTTGATCCTGGTGACACATTTACACCTGTGAGGCAATACCAATAAAGGTGCAATGGATTACCTGGAATTGTTGCTAATCGTTTTCCAAATAGCGGATTTAGTGGATAGAAGCCATAAATCAGTGATAGCAGATAACAGGCTCCGGCTGGTAAGTGCTGAGTGGTATTTGATGAGTGTGTGTGAGTGAATGTTTTTAACCTTTAGCTTGAGCCCATTAATGTTAGCAACACTCCTTCCAGCCATAGCATCACTCCACTCCGCTGGAGGCAGTATCAAAATGACCAAAAAAAGACACAAAATGACAGAAAAAAACTAAATTACTTAAAAAAGACACAAACTGTTACACAGCACAGATACAGGACTCAAATGCAGCACTCGGGAGGCAGAATCAGGATGTAACCAGTCTTTAATCACAGGCAAAGGTTTGGTACACGGGAGTTCAGTCAGGCAAGGCAGGCAAAGCAGGAAAACAATCCAAAGGGAGGCAAGGCAGACAAACAATCCAAAGGGAGGCAAGGCAGGCAAACAATCCAAAGGGAGGCAAGGCAGGCAAACAATCTAAAGGGAGGCAAGGCAGGCAAACAATCCAAAGGGAGGCAGAGGCAGAGTCCAATTACAAAAAAAGACACAAATTGACCAAAAAATACAAAATTACCAAAAAAGACACAAAATTACTAAAAAAAGACACAAAATGACAGAAAATGACAAAAAAGACACAAAATGACCAAAAAAACCTAAATTACTTAAAAAAGAAACAAAATGACAAAAAAGACACAAAATGACAGAAAAAAAGTAATTCACTTAAAAAAAACACAAAATTATCAAAAAAGACACAAAATTGTTTAAAAAAGGCACAAAATTACCAAAGAAATACACAAAAGTACTAAAAAAGACACAAAATTATTAAAAAAGACACAAAATTACCAAAAAAGAAACAAAATTACTAAAAAAGACACAAAATTATTTTAAAAAGACACAAAATTACCAAAAAAGTAATTAAAGGGACCTTCCACACACAACACGGTAAAGTGCCATTCATATAAAACTCACATTAAACTTTCATATCAAGGTGGGGGCCACAAAATATCGTCACGAGGGCCACAATTGACCCGCGGGCCGCGACTTTGAGACCCATGCTCTACTCTAAACAGTCATTGACGTTGCATTCACGTCCTGGAAGTTCTGAGCAGTTTATTTACTCCTTTACTTCAGTTAATTTATGGAAAGAATGATGTTAACTTAATTACCTCTCAGAGACAAGAACACTTCTGGCTTCTGTTCTGGCAGAAGAAACCAGAAAAAAAAGGTCACAGAACGGCTGAGAGAGAAAACTCATTATCCAGCTGTGTGACATCTCTGCTGACACGCTGTAATTAACATTTTGACACTTGAGGCGTTCTGAATGCTGACTCAACACCCTGCCACGCTTCTGAAGAAGTTCTTAATCACTACAGCTGAAGTTGTCTAATTCAAACATCATTCCAGAAAAATGTGAAAGCTGTGTGAAACACTAAAAAAAAGAAAAAGAAAAAGAGTTGCATCGCATTCATATGATCACATTGTGGTGGAAGTAGTATTTAGAGCCCTTACTGAAGTCAAAGTTTATTTATAGAGTTCGCAAAATTCAGTTTCTGAATTTTTCTGCGACAAAATTACCTCTTCGGCTATTGTTGAATCCTTTTCATGTCTTTTTGTGTCTTTTTTAGTTATTTTGTGTCTTTTTTTTGTTGGTCATTTTGTGTCTTCTGTGGGTTTTTTGGCTATTCTGTCTTCTCATTTTTTGTCTTTTTTGTAATTTTGTGTCTTTTTGTGTCTTTTTTGTGTCTTTTTTTAATTAATTTTGTGTCCGTTGTGTCTTTTTTAGTTATTTTGTGTCTTTTTTTTGGTAATTTTGTGTCTTTATTTTGTCATTTTGTGTCTTTTTTTAGTCATTTTGTGTCTTTTTTTGGTCTGCTTTATCTTTATGTCTGTATGTGATGAAGAAACCATGCTTTGGCTCTTTTGGAGACTCCAGAGGGTTAAACAAGCTGAATACAAAAATGCAACAAATCCACCGTCTCCACAAGACAAAGCACCTGCTGATGTCACTGCTGCTGCTCCACTGCCTTTTAAAGACATAATGTTCACCTCTCTCTCTCTCTCTCTGTTATTTTTAGTAAAGTGCCGTTTGAAGAGAGAGTTTTCACTGTTCTGAAGTGGCTGCAGCTGCCAAATGACCAAAGGTTCGTTCTTCCCTGATTTACTAAAGAAAGTGCTCAGCAGGTTGAAAAATGAGGACACTTCCACTGAGCAAATGCCATAAATGTGTTCTTCTCTGGTGTCGTCAGTGCTAAAAGTAACATTTCAGTAAAAAAATGACCTTCTCCTGCAGACCAGATTTCTACACATTGTATCTGGAGGAACCTGATAAATCGGGACACAACTATGGTCCAGTGAGTGGAGGGGTGAGTTCACAGAGTCCGTAAATCTTACACTGCAAAAACCAACCGACAGATAAATGACAAGAAATAACTAGAATTAAGCAAATATACATGTTTGAAACAAGTAAAAGTATCTGCCAGTGCAGTAAGTAATGTTTTCTTTGTAAGAGTTCTTTAAATAAGTACAAAATATCTAGGCCAAGGGCCTCAAACTAGCGGCCCGCAGGCCAATTGTGGCCCTCGTGACGATATTTTGTGGCCCCCACCTTGATATGAAAGTTTAATGTGAGTTTTATATAAATAGCACTTTACCGTGTTGTGTGTGGAAGGTCCCTTTAATTACTTTTTTTTGGTAATTTTGTGTCTTTTTTTGTAATTTTGTCTCTTTTTTAATAATTTTGTGTCTTTTTTAAAAATAATTTTGTGTCTTTTTTTAATAATGTGTCTTCTTGGTAATTTTGTGTCTTTTTTTGGTAATGTTGTGTCTTTTTGGTAATTTTGTGTCTTTTTTGGGTAATTTTGTGTCTTTTTTGTCATTTTGTGTCTTTTTTTTTGTCATTTTGTGTCTTTTTTTGTCATTTTGATACTGCCTCCAGCGGCCTCCAGGTAATTTGAGTTTGAGACCCCTGATCTAGGCACTGGAAAAAACAATGATACATCCATCCATCCATCCATTTTCCGCCGCTTATCCGGGGCCAATATTTTAGGTAAAAACTCACCATATTAAACAGTTGAATAGATTGAAAAACATGAAAAAGCTCACAATGTCAATCCTAAAAGAAATTTTTACACAAGACTGAAATCCCTGTGAGGAGGTTACTCACTCAATTTTGTTTGTTTTATCAACTATACAAGACAAACAGAGGTAAATTATACTCAAAACAAGATCATTAAGATTCTATTGCTAGATTTAAGAAGAAAATACTTGGTAAGCGTCATGTTTTTTGCAGTGTAGTGTTCACATCACTTGACTTGCACCCTTGTTCCGATATCAATCCCATCAATCATCATATCAGACTCATTTAGCCTTGTAATTTTGTCCATTACAGCAGATAATCACATATCAGTTTTATAGATCGTAACTAAGAAGGTCTGAAGTCCATTAAAAGGCCTCAGATAAAACATCTCCATAGAAATGCTCTAATGCTCTAATAAGAGCCCTAATAAAACAATTAAAATCACATCAGCAGAGGCTGATTCTTTATGAGCCGTAATGAATAACCCAGCGGGAGTCTGAACTGATGCAACCAGCAGATAACTTTGCATGTTGCAATGCATCAGTTTTTTGATGCATCAGGTCTTTGGAGACCGAAAAAGCCCCATAAGAGTGAGTTTATACATTCCAGGCTGCATTCTGACAGAATCACACTAATAAACGCTCATTATTGTTTATTGTTAATTGTTAAAAAAGTCCCCATTAGCTGTCACCAAAACGAGAAGAGCTAGTCTTCCTGGGGTCCAAAAGAAAATCACTAAACCCTGAAGCAGACCAAAAAAAGACATAAAATTACCAAAAAAGACACAAAATGAGAAGAAAGAATAACCAAAAAAACCCCACAGAAGACACAAAATAACAAAAAAGACACAAAATGACCAAAAAAAAAGATACAAAATAACTAAAAAAGACACAACAACAGACACAAAATTAGCAAAACAGACACAAAAAGACACAAATGACCAAAAAAGACACAAAATTATAAAAAAGACACAAAAAACTAAAAAAGACACAACAACAGATGCAAAATGACAAAAAAAAAAACAGAATTACCAAAAAAGACACAAAATTATTTATAAAAGACACAAAATGACCAAAAAAAGACATAAAATGACCAAAAAAAGACACAAAATGACCAAAAAAGACATACAATTACCAAAAAAGACACAAAATGACCAAAAAAAGACAGCTTTACCAAAAAAGACACAAAATGACCAAAAAAAGACATAAAATTACCAAAAAACCCCACAAAATTACAAAAAAAAGACATTAGAAATTACCAATAAAAGTAATTAAAGGGACCTTCCACACACAACACGGTAAAGTGCCATTCATATAAAACTCACATTTAACTTTCAAATCAAGGTGGGGGCCACAAAATATCGTCACGATGGCCACAATTGGCCCGCGGGCCGCCAGTTTGAGACCCCTGCCCTACATGGTTTGGTTCAATGGTTTTAATTGTCAACACCATTTCATTAATTACTTTGATCTGGATCTAATTTTAATTTAATGTTAATCCAGGATGAGGATTATTTCATCACACATGCATCAGAGCTCTCTGCGTGTTGGTGGTGCCCCGTGTTGTGCAGAATGAGCCCTTTTTATTTTTTGGCCCGTCAAACAGTGAGTCGGCCACTGATAGAGAGGAAAATGACTTTCTCCTTGTGTAATCACAGAGTGAGAGCAAACAATTAACAGTTCTTGAACAATGCAATTGTTGACTCTAAATCTCTTTGTTTATGTTATTCACTGACACTATAATTACTTGTTAATATTTAATTGACAAAATACTAACATGAACAATCAGATCACAAGTCGGCTTATGTCTTCCAGCTGCAGTATTTGTAACCATTTCTGGAGTCATACAAGTTCACACGCAAAGACTGACACAGTTTAATTAAACATGCACATAAAAAATGCAGCTTTGGAGAGTGCAGTTCATCCAAACTTTGTCAAAAACGAAGCTGATCTTACGGTAACTGACGTTTTTTAAAAAAGGGTTTGCTCAGTTCATGTTTTTCATCAAGTAATCCCTTCAATGTTTGGTTCAGTTGGGTGGAAGAATGTTGTTGGTAACTTAAAACGTAGGTTTTAGATTTCCTCCGCTTGCAGGGGAGCGAGATGATTTCTGAGGGTCGCCAATTCATGTTGGAAGTCAGCTCTGTCTCCACTGTGTTCAAGTGCTCATGTGTTAATGTGTTTTAGTCTTTTTGGTCATTTAATTACGTTTTTCGGGGTCATTTTGTTTCTTTTTTTGGTAATTTTGTGTCTTTTTTTGGTAATTTTGTGTCTTTTTTTTGGTAATTTTGTGTCTTTTTTGGTCATTTTGTGTCTTTTTTGGTCATTTTGTGTCTTTTTTTGGTCATTTTTGTCATTTTTTGTCATTTTGTGTGTTTTTTGGGTCATTTTGTGTGTTTTTTTGTCATTTTGTATCTTTTTTTGGTCAATTTGTATCTTTTTGGTCAATTTGTATCTTTTTGATCATTTTGTGTGTTTTTTGGTCATTTTGTGACTTTTTGGGTCAATTTGTATCTTTTTGGTCAATTTATATCTTTTTGGTCATTTTGTGTCTTTTTTGGTCATTTTGTGTCTTTTTTTGTCATTTTGTGTCTTTTTTGGTCAATTTGTGTCTTTTTTTTGTCATTTTGTGTCTTTTTTGGTAATTTTGTGTCTAGTTTGGTCGTTTTGTGTCTTTTCTGGTCATTTTGTGTCTTTTTTTAATCATTTTGTGGTCAATTGTGTCTTTTTTGGTCATTTTGTTTCCTTTTTTGGTCATTTACTAATTAGCAGTAAGTCGCTCAACAGGGTAATGCACACATGATTTTACACAATTAAATGAAAACTTTGTGCACGCACATTTCACAAAAACATTTAATACAGTTTTGGATTGAGCATTTTATGTTTGGTGTGAACTCTCTTTCAGCATTTAGTTTCCGTGCAACACTAATTGAAAACGGGAACACAAAGCTTATAACCCTAAGTTATTTACTGGAAAACAGGAGGCCTGTTGCTGGTTGTTTTCAGCTGTGGAACCCACTGCAAACTGGAAATTCCTGTGCTAGTGCAGACTGCAGCTAACTGCAGTTTTTTTTAATCCCAGACGTCTAGTGTTTAGCTTGTTTTGGATATAAAATGTTGACTATGGAGACAAAAAGAAAGGGTTAGTGTAGTTTCTCTTTTACCCCATTGCAACCAACGCCATCCTAGTTGTTTTGATATGATGTTTTTTACTCTTCCTGTAAGTCGCTTTGGATAAAAGCGTCTGCTAAATGACTAAATGTAATGTAAATGTCTCAGAGCCTGCTTGCTTTTCCACAGGCTCAAGGGGCCATTTTTTCAATGAATCCAACCACTTTTATACATAGTGATGGTGAATTAACCAGCATCACTAACTGTGCACAGAGTGTCCGGTGCTTGTTGTAAACAAACAGAGATCGCTAAGTGAACACCTCCTGCAGCAGCAGCACATACACACTGTACTGCTACAGAGCTAACTGTTAGCCTGTTAGCACATACACACTGTACTGCTACAGAGCTAACTGTTAGCCTGTTAGCGCATACACACTGTACTGCTACAGAGCTAACTGTTAGCCTGTTAGCGCATACACACTGTACTGCTACAGAGCTAACTGTTAGCCTGTTAGCACATACACACTGTACTGCTACAGAGCTAACTGTTAGCCTGTTAGCGCATACACACTGTACTGCTACAGAGCTAACTGTTAGCCTGTTAGCAATTTGCAGACTGGACGCAAATTGCGTCCAGCTGCAGCTGGGAGAGACTGCTGCAGGAGGACTGTGCTGCTTCGACTCATTCTTACGCTTCTTAACATTAAGAAGAGTAAGAACAAGTCTCCAATAACACCAGAAAAAGTCGCTGAATTTGTCTCCAGTCGCTTTTTTGAAAAATAGTCTCTAAGAGGGTCTGAAAAGTCATTAAATATAGCAGCAAAGTTACTAAGTTGGCAACACTGCTTTGCTGGCTTTTACAAATGGTGCGTGTTGTTGTGGCGTCCAGTACTACGTCACATCCTGCTTAGTGTTCTATCCAATCAGCAACCAGGCTTTTATCAGGGGAGAAAAACGGCCCTGCTCTTCTACAGGGACTAAAAAAGTCCAGACAAAAGACCCTCAGGACGGCTCGTATTCAGATTAGGGGTGTTTCGACGAGTGAGACCGCCTCATTCTGGGTATTGGACTGTAGTTGAAACAGCCTTATTATAACTCTTTATAGTATGTCACTTCCTCTTTTGCTCCTGTGATAATTACTATGGCCACAAGAGGTCAGCAGCCCCCAATAAAACCCAATTAAATTGGCCCATTTATTGAGACGACTGACCTTAATAGAAGTCGGAGGAGGCCCCTTCTGCTTGAGATAACATTGCCTTGAGATTCATTATCAGACTCATTGGCTGCATGTTGGCACCATCATTGTTGACAGCTGTGTTGTGAGTCACACTGGCAACCTTCCAATCCATCAATTCCCAGTTAATTCCAATGAATAAGGGCACACGCTCCAATGGCATGTGCACTGTAAAAAAAAGAAAAAAGTTGGGTGAACTCAAAATATCAAGGCAACAAACTTTGATTAAACTAAATATTTTATGTGTTGTTTTTGAGTTTGCTCAACTCTGAATTCTGATTTTTGTCAACTCAACTGTAAGTTGTACTAACTTCAGAATTAGAATCAGAAACACTTTATTAGTCCCTTGAAGGGAGATTATTTTTGAAGCAGGACACACAAGACAAGGTACACAACGATAATAGAATAAGACCCAATAAAAGTCTAATTAAACACAGTCAAAAAAATGCCATACGCATATAATCACTGACACATGTTCATTACAGAGCTAATACCCTAGATGGAGAGTTAATACCTGGTATAGGCGAAAAGTGCAATGTGCAGATGTGCAATAAGCAGACTTGTGAAGATGAGCAATTTGAGGGCTAATTTATATTAGTTAAATAAATAATTTGATATAATTTACATTGTAATTACTTTTAATCCTTCCTTCTGCTAACCTCTGCAAGTTTTGATTGTAACGCTGCTATGAAATGTCACCTAATGTTGCGACCACAATTTTGAGTTAGCATTGATACCCTAACGGCTACTCTCGTAGCTGTAACAAGCAGCGCCGCTAGCGCCTGCTAGCATCTGTTAGCCGCTAGCATCAGTTAGCTGCTAGCTTTTGCTAATGACCGAATACCTGTTTGTGTTTAAATGTTGAACATGTGAAGGTTGCCTTCTCCAACTAACGACGTACAACACTGCACAACACAACTCAGAATAAAATTCTCGTATCATTTTAATAAATTTAATCAAGGGTTGATTACTTGTGTGGACTCTAGCTGGAGGCAGCAACAACAGCCACAGTGAGACTTCAAGTGCAGTGGCAACTTGGAAAGTTGGCTTTCTCACATTTCCCAACAAAGAACTAAGAGTTATCAGAACTATTGTCCCTTGTTGTGAACCCCAACTTAAAGATATAAGTAACAACAACTCACCAACTTGTTTTTGAGCAGACAACTGGCTTCCTTTGTTGTGCTAACTTACATTATTGCCCTAAATGTCAATAATTTATATTTCCAAGTTTTACCAACTTAAATCACTGTTTCAGGCCAAAAAATACAAGTTGGCTTTAGTTTAGTTCATGTGTCTGCTGTTCCCGCCTCTGGCAGGACACTCTGTGCTTCTCAACAGGAAACAAACATACCTTTCCAATGAGTTGCAGTTCTCATGTTGCCAGCAGCTGATTGAACCTGACTTTAACAAGCTCATTGTATCCTGACACCATCCTCTTTGCATCTGTTTTAAGTTAAGGCTGAACATCAAAACACCTGAAGCAATTCTGATCAAATGAAAGCGTGGGGCTCTGCAGGATCTTGTCCCAACAGTTTCTGGAATTACAAAATGTACCAAACAATGGAACTTGTCCTGCCTTCAGCTGTTAAAAGTTGTTCAGCTGTGTTTGCTAGTTTTTTAATTAGTTTTTAGAGTGTGTTTGCTAGTTTTAATGAGTTTTTAGGGTGTGTTTGCTAGTTTTTTAATTAGTTTTTAGAGTGTGTTTGCTAGTTTTAATGAGTTGTTAGTGTGTGTTTGCTAGCTTTAAGTCATTTTAGAGTGTGTTTGCTAGTTTTAATGAGTTGTTAGGGTGTGTTTGCTAGTTTTAAGTCGTTTTAGAGTGTGTTTGCTAGTTTTAATGAGTTGTTAGCGTGCGTTTGCTAGTTTTAATTAGTTTTTAGAGTGAGTTTGCTAGTTTTTTAATTCGTTTTTAGAGTGTTTTTGCTAGTTTTAATGAGTTGTTAGGGTGTGTTTGCTAGCTTTAAGTCATTTTAGAGTGTGTTTGTTAGTTTTAATGAGTTTTTAGAGTGAGTTTGCTTGTTTTAATGAGTTTTTAGAGTGAGTTTGCTAGTTTTAAATGTAGAAATCATAAAAACTCTTACTTCTAAACAACCAAGTTATTTTACAGAGAAATTCTTTTAAAATACAGATAGTACACCGTTAATATCTGAATGACGGTAAGCAACTTTTGGTGCCAGACTTTTAGTTTTACTATATTTTTTCCCCAGTGAAACAGTAAAAATTGCAGCAATATGTGTGTATTTTTTGTATTTGTACATAGAATTCCTAATATCAGTAAAAAAAACAGAATGTAATTTGTACTTCATGTAGAAAAACAACAAGAAAAACCCTGTAAAATAAGACAGTAGATTTCAGCAGCAGTCTGTGTTTAGTCTGCAGTCTGTGATGACAGAAGCTCTTAAAGTTATGTACTTACTTGATTCCTGTGGTCAATGTCTCGTACCATCAGGTTGAATCACTTATTGTAAGTCGCTTTGGACAAATGCGTCTGCTAAATGACATGTAATGTAATGTTCACAGAGATGAAATATTATATCTGGTGTTTTTGGGAGCTTTCTGTGGAAAACAACCATCGAGAAGCTCTGTAAATCTGTTTCATCTGTTTCCTGCAGATGATTCATCCAAACGATGCGTTCATCTCGTCTAATTAGGGGCTTTTATTGATATATTACTGCCAACATTCATCCCTGGTTTTCCACTTGCTGACAGTTTTTGGAGAGCGCTGAGAAAACTCCAGATCAGAATCATTTAGTGTTCACTCCTGTCAGAGACGGAGGTTATGTCTGAATTTTGCAGGTGGAAAAAGTTTAGACGTGTAATGAAAGCAGCACATTAAGCCTGAAGGGAACGGGAGAAAAGGTTATAATGGTTTGGGATTTTTCATTAGTTTTAGTTTTAATTTCGTTGTCAATTTTTGTAACGAGTTTTTAGAGTGTGCTTGCTACTTTTTAAATGAGTTTTTAGAGTGTGCTTCCTAGTTTTTTTTTTCATGAGTTTTAGAGTGAGTTTGCTAGTTTTAATGAGTATTTAGAGTGTGCTTGCTAGTTTTAATGAGTATTTAGAGTGTGTTTGCTAGTTTTAACAAGTTTTTAGAATGTGCTTGCAAGTTTTAATGAGTTGTTAGCGTGCGTTTGCTAGTTTTAATGAGTTTTTAGAGTGTGTTTGCAAGTTTTTTAACGAGTTTTTAGAGTGTGTTTGCTAATTTTAATGAGTTTTTATTTTTTGGAAAATGCTTAGTTTTAGTTTAGTTTTTATTAGTTGTAGTTGTTTTGTAATGGGGTATTTGTTGGGTGCCAGATTAAAAAAAAGTCACAATAAACGTTTCCTTTATTTCCTTTGTCTGATCCATCTCAGCCCCAATAAGTTTATTAAGTCATAAAACCAGATAGATTAAATAGATTTCATATCAACCAAAAATGTTTACGGATGAAAAAAGTTGACAAAGACGAAAACAAAGGACATTTTCTCCAAAAAATTAGTTAGTTTTAGTCAGTTTTGTAACCACAAAATACAGTTTCAGTTAGTTATAGTTTTTTTTTAAACTCTTCAATTCTAGTTTTCGTCATTTCTTTAGTTTTCGTGAACTATAATAACCATGGGAGCAAAATGATGAGATTTCATGCTTGTTTCATGTTATTTCCTGCAGATCATTAATGCGATCCAGGGCGTGGATCAGATCATGGGTCAGCTCATGAACGGCCTGAAGATGATCGGCCTGCACCGCTGTGTCAACATCATCATCCTGGCAGATCACGGTAACACCCTCTATGTGTAATGATGACGGCTCAAAACTACTTAGCAGTGGTCCAGTTTCTCTTTCAATGTCATCATATTATACGTTTGATGATGATATACCAAGTAAAACTGGAGACAAGCTCAAATAGATTTAGTATCAAATGATAGAACTGGATGGAACCCTCTTATATGTTAGATTTGACACCTTTGTTCACATTTGACACATTTAAAATTCTTTATTGAGCATGATAGTGTTTTGGAAGTTAAAAAAAGATTCAAAATCACATTTTATGTTGGACTAAAGGACTAAAAAAGACCCAAAATGACCAAAAAAGACACAAAAAGACACAAAATTACTAAAAAAGACACAACAAAAGAAACAAAATGACCAAAAGAAGACACAAAATAACTAAAACAGACACAATAAGACACAAAATGACGAAAAGAAAGACCTTGAAAAGACAACAAAAGAAACAAAATGACCAAGAAACAACACAAAATGACACAACAGACACAAAATGACAAAAAAAGAAACAAAATAACTAAAAAAGACACAAAAAAAGACACAAAATGACCAAGAAAAGACACAAAATGACAAAAAAATTATAAAATCAACTCATTTTCAATCTTCTGCATCTGGAGAAATAACTACACTAGGATCCGATTAACAGAAAAGTTACTTTCAAAAGTTGACTTTCACACTAAGATGCAGGTTTAAGCGACTCCGTTTCAAGTCTCTTTGTGGACATAAATCAATGCAAACATATATAATATATATGTTGTGTAATATTTTAAGGTGTTTGTGTTGCAGGTATGGAGGACACGAGCTGCGACAGGAAGGAGGTTCTGCAGGACTTTGTGGGGAACATCAAGGACTTGTGGGTGACCGAGGGCCCGTTGGGACGCATCAGGGCCAAGAACAAAGACACAGAGTGTGAGTCAATGAGATTATTATTATTCATTATTTTGGTCATTTTGTGTCTTTTTTTGGTAGTTTTGTGTCTTTTTTTGGTAATTTTGTGTCTTTTTAAAAATAATTTTGTTTCTTTTTTAAATCATTTTGTGTCTTTTTTAATAATTTTGTGTCTTTTTAAAATAATTTTGTGTCTTTTTTTAGTAATTTTGTGTCTTTTTTTGGCAATTTTGTGTCTTTTTAAAAATAATTTTGTGTCTTTTTTTAATAATTTTGTGTCTTTTTTTTAATAATTTTGTGTCTTTTAAAAATAACGTTTTGTCTTTTTTTTTGTAATTTTGTGTCTTTTTAAAAATAATTTTGTTTCTTTTTAAAATAATTTTGTGTGTTTTTTAATAATTTTGTGTCTTTTTTTGTAATTTTGTGTCTTTTTTTGGTAATTTTGTGTCTTTTTTTGGCAATTTTGTGTCTTTTTAAAAATAATTTTGTTTCTTTTTTAAATAATTTTGTGTCTTTTTTAATAATTTTGTGTCTTTTAAAAATAACATTTTGTCTTTTTCTTTTAGTAATTTTGTGTCTTTTTTGGTAATTTTGTGTCCTTTTCTAGTAATTTTGTGTCTTTTTTTATAATTTGGTGTCTTTTTTGGTCATTTTGTGGCTTTTTTGGGTCACTTTGTGGCTTTTAAAAATAATTTTGGCTTTTTTAATAATATGGTGTCTTTTTTATAATTTTGTCTTTTTTGATAATTTTGTGGCTTTTTAAAATATTTTTGTGTCTTTTTTAGTAATTTTGTCGATTTTTTTTTTGTCATTTTGTGTCTTTTTTAGTAATTTTGTCGATTTTTTTTTTGTCATTTTGTGTCTTTTTAAAGTAATTTAGTGTTTTTTCTTTAATTTATTATTATTTTTTAAAATAATTTTGTATCTTAATTTGCTCATTTTGTCACTGCCTCCAGCGGCCGCCAGGTAGCTCCAGTTTGAGACTTTGGATTCAACAAAACACTGATATCATAAAAAAAGAGTTGTGAAAGAGTCTCCCAGCCTCAACAGCTGTAATCAACAATCGCGTGGTTTCTCATTACAAGCAGAAACATCCTCCTCCAGGTCACGCTCTCTTTCTAATTCGTGTTCTCAGCCTGATAATTATCTACCTGCTGACATTTTTCACCCCTCAGCAGCACAGCTGGCTGCAGTTGTTGCAGCCAACCAGCATGTTCCAGATGTTCTTAATAACCGTGATGTTCAGCCGCCGTGTCGCCTCAACAAAAACATCCGGGCGCCACTGAGCTGCAAGCCAAATAACAACGCCCCTGTATGAAGATGTCAGATAACGTGACAATGTTTTAATCAGGGAATCGTGGCTTCAAAGTGTAAAATAAGATTATCTTTCTGACGTCAAACTGAGATTATTAAATCTAGAAATAAGCATGTTTTAGTTTTTTTGTAATGGGGTATTTGTTGGGTTAGGGCAATTTGTCACTTTTTTCTCATAAATTTGAGAATTTTTTATTGTAAATTTGACATTTTTTCCAAAAAATGACACAAAAAGACAGAAAAATTACTAAAAAAAAGAAACAAAATGACCAAAAAAAGACACAAAATAACTTAAAAAGACACAAAAAGACACAAAATGACTAAAAAAGACACAAAATAACTTAAAAAGACACAAAAAGACACAAAATGACTAAAAAGGGCACAAAAAGACACAAAATGACAAAAAAGAGACAAAAAAAGAAACAAAATGACTAAAGAAAGACACAAAAAGACAAAATAATAATAAGCAGCATGTTTCGGATGTTCTTAATAACCGTGACGTTCAGCCGCCGTGTCGCCTCAACAAAAACATCCGGGCGCCACTGAGCTGCAAGCCAAATAACAACGCCCCTGTATGAAGATGTCAGATAACGTGACAATGTTTTAATCAGGGAATCGTGGCTTCAGAGTGTAAAATAAGATTATCTTTCTGACGTCAAACTGGGAATGAAAGTTCATCTGTTGCTGATGGAATCCAGATTGGCGCCAAATCCCAGTACACCCTCGTAATAACTTCCAAGTCCTTTTAGCATGAAATAGAGACATCAAAGATCCAGACATTTGACTTCTGCACTGCAAAAAAAAAGGTCTAAAACCAGATAAAAACAGTAAATCTGAGGGAAATGATCTTGCTGCATGGACAGATAATTTACCTTGACAAGATTTCTTTCATTAAGATTATTAAATCTAGAAATAAGCATGTTTTAGTTTTTTTTGTAATGGGGTATTTGTTGGGTTAGGGCAATTTGTCACTTTTTTCTCATAAATTTGAGAAATTTTTCTTGTTAATTTGACATTTTTTCCCGTAAATTTGTCAACTTGTACTTGTAAATTTGTCACTTTTTTCTTGTAAATTTGTCACTTTTTTCTCGTAAATTTGAGAATTTTTTCTTGTAAATTTGACATTTTTTCCCGTAAATTCGCCAATTTTTGCTTGTAAATTTGTCACTTTTTTCAGTAGTAGTTAATTTTAGTGTTAGTTTTAGTTTAGTTTTTATTAGTTTTAGTTATTTTGTAATGGGATATTTGTTGGGTGCGAGATTTAAAAAAGTCACAATAAATGTTGCCTTTGTAACTAAAAACCAGATAGATGAAATAGATTTCATATCAACCAAAAAGGTTTACGTATGAAAAAAAGTTGACAAAGACGAAAACGAAGGACATTTAGTTAGTTTTGTAACCACATAAAACAGTTTCAGTTAGTTATCGTTTTTTTTTAAAAACTCTCATTTTTATCTTTATTTCAGTTAACGAAAATGTTTTTTCAATTCTAGTTTTCGTTATTTCGTTAGTTTTTCGTTAACTATAATAACCTCGCTTTGGACAGCTGTCACCGTTTTCTGTGTATCTCGATAAACCAGAGCAAAGCCTAATCCAACCAGCAAAAGACCTGGAATCATTGTTCCGAATAGGTAAAGATCTTCTATATCCTCCACAGAAAAAGACAGCTAGCTGCGAACGAAGATGGTGTCAATTGCGCTGAGAGAACAGTTGATAAAATACATAATTTTTTTTTTTTTTGATCATGTTGTATCCTTTTTTTTTTTAGTAATTTTGTGTCTTTTTTGGTAATTTTGTGTCTTTTAAAAAAAATAATTTTGTGTCTTTCTTATGGTCTTTTTGTGTATTTTTTTTATGGTCATTTTGTTTCTTTTTTAAGTAATTTAGTTTTTTTCCTGTCATTTTGTGTGTTTTTTTTGTGTAATTTTGTGTCTTTTTTTAGTCATTTTGATACTGCCTCCAGCGGCCCCCAGGTAATTTGAGTTTGAGACCCCTGGTTTAGATATTTGCAGACGGCAGCATATTACTAATTAAAAACCAAGTGTTTCATGTTATCACAACCACCAGCAAGCTTTGTTTTTTTCTTTCTGGCTGTAGAATATCTTTTAAAAATGCATCAAATATCATAAAATAACTTGCATTCAAAAGCATCTTAAATAATCATAATAACAACAATAGAAGACTGGATTCAGCTCAAGGTAAACTATAAATCACTGCTTTGGTTTGGTGTCACTTTAGAGCTGATAACTGCTATTTCTTAGCAGACGTTTGGGCTTTTTGTTTGCTATAATGACAGAAATGTTGACTTCATTCTTTCTTCTGTTGACAGTGGACTCGGCAGGACTTGTTGCTAACATGTCTGTAAGTTTTCCATCTTCTACTATTGAGTTCAAAGAGTGAAACTGGAGTGAAACTGGAGTGAAACTGGAGTGAAACTGGAGTGACACAATCTGACGATTACATGATTTCTAATGAAATAATCACGCGTGTGCAAGAGAAACCTACTTTTTAAACAACTTTATTAACTGCCATTATTTTAAAAAGATATAGATCTGGGCTGAAATATGTGCCACCAGACACTGAATTTGAATTATTTATATTTGAATTGCTTAACTTGTATAATAATCGCATTGAAGAGCTGAATCTGAATCACATCATTTGAATTTGTATTGTTCAATTTCAATCATTGCATTGAAAAACTGAATCTGAATTGTAATTTGAAATTGAATTTATTAGTTTGGAACTGAACATTCAGTTCTCACAGTTCAAATTCTGTTCGCAAAATTCAATTTCAGTTTTTTTGTGACGAACATCCGGGTAGTTGAGGCATTTTCTATTGTAACATTTGTTGCCACCCGGTTGCCATGGCGCCTCTTCGGCCAATCAGCATCTTGGTTTTCTGCGCTCGATTGCTCTGCCTCAACAACCCGTCTACTACTACTCGTCACAAAAAAACTGAATTTGAATTGTGAGAACTGAATGTTCAGTTCCAAACTAATAAATTCAATTTCACATTACAATTCAGATTCAGCTTTTTTTTAATGCAATTATTCTAACTCTATGGACTCTTATAGGGCTATTTTGTCCATTTTTGAATAATTGTCAAGTCATTTTGTGTCTTTTTGGTCATTTGTGTCTTTTTGTGTCTTTCTTTTTGAGTTATTTTGTGTCTGTTGTTGTGTCTTTTTTAGTATTTTGTTTCCTTTTTTTGGTCATTTTGGTTTTTTTTTTTGTCATTTTCTTTCTTTTTTTTGGTCATTTGGATCTTTTTGTGTCTTTTTTAGTTATTTTGTGTCTTCTGTGGGTTTTTTGGTTATTCTGTCTTCTCATTTTGTGTCTTTTTTGGTCAATTTGCGTCTTTTTTAGTCATTTTGTGTCTTTTTTTGGTCTGCTTTGTTTTTATGTCTGAATGTGATGAAGAAGCCATGCTTTGGCTAGCCCTTTTGTAGCCTCCAGAGGGTTAAGCAATTCAAATTCAAATATAAATAATTCAAATCCAGTTTCTGGTGGCTCATATATACTGTTAGTGTCTGTCTGAAACAACATCACTCTCTGTGCTTGTCTCAGTGCCAGAAGCCGGAGCAGAAGATCACTCCCTACCTGAAGGAAAACCTGCCGAAGCGTCTCCACTTCGCCAACAGCCGCCGCATCGAAGATGTTAACGTGCTGGTCGAGCCGAAGTGGCTGTTTGAGAGGTAATCACACAGTATCTGGCCCTACATCACAATGATTACCGCAGACTAAATACGCCAATGTGGAAGGAACGCAGATAAGAATCAGCGGGAGGTATGATGAAAGGTGGAAGAATGAAAGAGAACGGCCTGGGAGGTAGAAACCCCACAGAGAAACCACGCGAGAGGCAGTCATGCTTTACATAGCTCATTGTTTCCTGTTTTCACTGGCTGATTTCATCACTGCTTTGGTCTAAACTTTCCTTCACCTCCTCCAAGTCTGCACACACAGCATGTCCATGTCCGTCAGAGACTCTTCTGTGTGGTTTCTCACAGAATTTTTGTGTGTTTTTGTGTGTTTTTATGTGTGTTTTTGTCATTTTTATGTGTTTTGTGTGTTTTTGTAAAATCTTTTGGTGTTTTTGTGTGTTTTTTATGTGTTTTTTGTAATTTTTTGGTGTTTTTTTTAATGTGTGTTTTTGTATTTTTTGCAATTTTTTGTTTTTTTGTGTGTGTGTTTTATGTGTGTTTTTTGTAAATTTTTTGTGTTTTTATGTGTGTTTTTTTTGTAATTTTTGTGTGTATTTTTGTAATTTTTATGGTATTTTTGTGTGTGTTTTTTATGTGTGTTTTTTGTGTTACAAAAAAAGGATGTAAAATGATTAAAAAACGGCCTGGGAGGTAGAAACCCCACAGAGAAACCACACGAGAGGCTTTAAGAGAAGAGTCATGTTTTACACAGGTTGTGTAATTGTTTCCTGTAAGAGGTAAACTATGTTATCACTGGCTGATTTCATCACTGCTTTGGTCTAAACTTTCCTTCACGTCCTCTAAAGTCTGCACACTCAACATGTCCATGTTCGTCAGAGGCTGTTTTGTGTGTTTTCCCGCAGATATCGAGGCTCGGTCACGTTCTGCCACGGCGGCGCTCACGGCTACGACAACGATGCAGAGAGCATGCACGTGAGAGAAAACCTACACTGTGAAAGATTTCTGTAGATTTTACGGTGGAAAACTGTTAAACCATGACAGGAAAAGACCGTAAAATGATAAATGGGTTAATTCAGTTTCAGTAACAATGAAACACTGTAAATATATATATATATATCAGCCAAAAGAGTTGTTTGTAACAAAAGACACAAAATTACCAAAAAGGATGTAAAATGAATTAAAAAAGACACAAAATTACTAAAAAAGGATATAAAATTAATTTGAAAAAAAAAGACAAAAAATTTCTAAAATAGGATGTAAAATTAAAAAGAAAAGACCCAAAATTACTAAAAAAGGAATAAAAAAAGACAGAATTACTAAAGAAAAAAAGGATGTAAAATGATTTTTAAAAAACACAAAAACATTTTTTTTTACAATTTAAAAAAAAGAAATTACTCCACTGTAAAATACACTGTGTTTGTAACAAAAATATACTGTAACATATATATACAAGCATCACTGTAATTTCTGCATTTATTTTTTGTAAAAATACTTTTTTTCACTGTTAAATGTACTAAACGCCTTATCTCTAACAGAAATATATTGTGATATTTAATGGTAAAATCTTTAATTTATGCAGCATTTATAAAGTATTTTCTTGTCAATTATATGGCAGAACAGCGTTTCTTTTGATGGGAAAACTTTTTATTTTTTAAGGGTAAAATATGGAATAAAATTGCACCAAAATTTTACCTTAATATTAGAAAAAGTTGCACCGTAAAGTTCTGCCAACCACAGCTGCTGGTTTTTACCGTTAAAACAACAGTTTTTAAAAAAAACAAAACAGTGTATTTCTGTCTTTTGCATTTATAAATACATTTTTCAAATCTCTTTTTCCCTCTTTTTCCCCTGCAGGCCATGTTTGTCAGTTATGGACCAAAGTTCCTGTACAAAACAGAAATCGAGCCGTTCTCCAACATCGAGCTCTACAACCTGATGTGTGGTCAGTTCTTTGTTTACTCTGCTGGCATCCATCAAGTACAAATACCTCATAATTATACTCAAGTACAATGCTTGAGTAAATGTGCTTCACTGAAATCAATCACTGCACAAGACAACACAAAGCTAAACCAGAGAGCTGATCAGATCTAACAGCGGTCAGATGAACTAGCAGAGACTTGTGATGAATATGAGTTACAGTCAATGTTGATAGAAACAAACTCGTTCTGTTTGGAGTCACTTGGCAACAAGTTATTGTTTATTAATATGACTGCCAGAAGAACATTCATATGGCTCGGTCTGCTGACCACGGAAACTATGTGAGAGTGATGACAGTCAGCTCTTAAAAGCAAGAAAAAAAAGTACAAAATTAGGCATATTTTGCTTAAAAATATCAAAATTATCTACCAATGGAGCAAGAAAATGTGTCTTGTCAAGACTTTCCAAAACAAGTAAAAACATCTAATCTCAATGAAGCCACAAAGACCTTAGAATTAGTGTATTATAACTAATAATAACTAGAAAATGCCCTCTTGTGAAAGGGCCACGGGGGGCTACTGCCGGTGTGTGTACACTATGATGAGATTCTTCAGAGATTTATAACAATTAATACTAGTAATGTTATAATACTATGTAATACACAAGGAGCACACCTACAACAAGCATTCCTTTACAAGTATTTATTTATACAGCAACCTATGACCTTTAACCTCAAAATGTGTGTGTGTGTGTGTGTGTGTGTGTGTGTGTGTGTGTGTGTGTGTGTGTGTGTGAGTGAACCAGGTGTATCTGGAGGAGTGTGCACGCTTACGCACGCATTTGTGTGCATGTAACGAAAATCGCATAAAGTTACCTGTGTGAGTGTGTGTGTGCTAACGCGCATGTGTGTGTGCGTGTAACTGTAAGCACATCAAAGATCAAAGCAATCAACAGAATTAACTGACACCAACTGCCGAATGTTCCGGAACAGTGACAGCAGCCAGAGGTGGACAGACTGGAATTTCTGGCCTCGAACAGAAAGCATTTTTGGCAAAACCATAATACCTATCATTGATCCGACTTCACTTTGAGCGTCCTGAGTTCTTCCTGAACGTCTACATATGGTTTTTTGTGAAGAAAAATGAAGAAATAGCTTTGTTAGAGCGATCTGAAAAACTGTTAAATATACTTTTCTACAGAAATCTCCCTGCGTTTTTAATATGGGAGCCAATGAGGCTGTTGGTGCAACATCTGTGCGTCCTACGCCCAAACTATAACTCTGACAGTGCATTTTTCTTGATTCTAATGAAATACACGTGACCTATTTTCATGCCATCCAGACTAGAAAACAAAGCAGCGTGGAGCCCTACTGTAAATTTACCTCTAAAGTTCTGGCTGTAAACTCCATGAGGCCAGTTTCAGTTTGATGATGATATACCAAGTAAAACTGGAGACAAGCTCAAATAGATTTAGTATCAAATGATAGAACTGGATGGAACCCTCTTATATGGTAGATTTGACACCTTTGGTCACATTTGCAACATTTCAAATTCTTTATTGGGAATGATAGTCTTTTGAAAGTTAAAAAAAGAATTCAAAATCACATTTTATGTTGGACTAAAGGACTAAAAAAGACACAAAATGACCAAAAAAGAGACAAAATTACCAAAAAAAGAGACAAAATTACCAAAAAAGACACAAAATGACAAAAAAAAGACACAAAATGACCAAAAAAAAGACACCAAAAAGACACTAAAGGAGCCAAATCAAATAGAGTCCCACTAGAATAAAAACCAGAGTTGATGACAGGATCACACACAATCACAAGATCACATTTATGTTGGTTTTTCTTTGTTTCCTTTTGGTTCTAAATGTTAATCCAGTAAGTCAGAATAAAAAATCTATTATTATTATCAGGTCATATGGGTGAAAAAATATACCAACATGGTATTTAAACATGTTTTAAGTGGTGAATACAGGCAGGATGGAAAGATTCAGACATGGAGGAAATAGAACAAAAATTGGGTTGTGTTTAAAAAAAAGTTAAACCTTTCACTGTTTTGTGACACTGACTGTTGAAGAGAGGCTCCTGAGTAGTAATAATCTGTTAACTGTAAATTGTTCCTTTCAGACGTGATGCAGATCTCTCCGGTGGAGAACAACGGGACCCACGGCAGCATGAACCACCTCCTGAGGAAACCGTTCTTCACGCCGGCGCCGCCTGCAGAGCGGAGCGCCCCGATCCACTGTCCCCTCACCAGCCTCAACGCCTCGGACCAGCTGGGCTGCTCCTGTCCTGGTCTGGTACGTAACACCTCTCACTGAGACAGAACACTGAGGAAAAGAATCAGACGGAAGACTAAAAAAGGACTAAAAAAGAGACAAAATTACCAAAAAAAGAGACAAAATGACTAAAAAAAGAGACAAAATGATTAAAAAAAGAGACAAAATGACAAAAAAAAGACAAAATTACCAAAAAGAGAGACAAAATGACAAAAAAAAGACACAAAATGACAAAAAAAAGACACAAAATGATTAAAAAAAGACACAAAATGACTAAAAAAAGACACAAAATGACCAAAAAGAGAGACAAAATTATTAAAAGAAGACATAAAATGACCAAAAAGAGAGACAAAATGACTAAAAGAAGACATAAAATGACCAAAAAATGAGACTAAATGACTAAAAAAAGACACAAAATGACCAAAAAGACACAAAATTACCAAAAAAAGAGACAAAATGACTAAAAGAAGACACAAAATGATTAAAAAAGACACAAAATGACCAAAAAAAGAGACAAAATGACAAAAAAAGACACAAAATGACCAAAAAAAGACACAAAATTACTAAAAGTGACCGAAAAAAGTGAACAACCTTTCATGTAACTATATATATATATATATATATATATATATATATATATATATATATATATCGTGGTTTAGCATGTTTTCTGGTGGTGGGCGGGTCAAACAAATGTCGGACCAGGAGAACGAGGCTGTGATTCAAACATCAGAGAACCCCAGACTGAATATAAATAATGGATGTAGTCACCATGATGTTGGAAGCATCAGTTCAGCGTTACACTATTTTTGGACCGTGGAGGAACGAGGGATCTGATCACTGACTGACTCATGTTGGCATTAACTGATGTTAGTTTTGGGAAAAACCAAAATGTTTGTTACTGACCTCAGAAAACTGAGCAGCGACTCCTTGGAGTGTCTGTTAGTCCAACCAAACGCTGAACAAGACATTTAATTATTCCCTAAGTCAAAATACAGTCAAAGTTATGAGACCAAACCGCTAAACCTCCTTTTTTATATCTATATAACGTTATATATAACTTTATTGACACGTTGCCGTGGATACGCATTGTTCTGCTTCCCTCCTGATGACGGCTCGCCTTGTTAGTGACCTTTCAATCAAAGGTAGCCCCGCCCCAAATCATACGATTCTTTATCTTCTATTTTCTTCTAAATGGGGCCATTATTTACACTATTAACATCAGATTGTCTTGAAGAAGATTTTTTACTAGTGATTGAGACCATAGTGTTAAAAAATCAAGTGAGAAGTTTTCTCATTTCGTATTGAAATGAATGGACAAAAATGCTTTTGCAGCCACACTTAGCGTGTTCGAAGGCATGTACACAAGCCATTTTTTATCGCCCCTACCCTCTTAAAAAGGTAGTTATGGTGCCTCCACCAAAACAACATGTTTTACAACATTAAAGTATTTAAGTAAAGTATTTAGATGGTCAGGTGATGCAAAAGTGGCAAACCAGTTTAACGTTCACCTTTAGGGGACTGTAAGAAACTTTAAATACGCAAAATATTGAAAACACAAGTTGTGTCTGTGTGGATAAGTGAAACACAGCTGTTAAATCTATCAAAAGTAACAGTTAGTTCCCACTAACAGAGTGGGACACACTTGCCAACATGTTGCACACTCCATCATTTCATAATATCTTCCCATAAAAACCCCCTCACTTACACAGAAGGGGCAGAAATGTGAAAGTATGATTTTTAAGATTTTTTTTTTGTATTTAGCTCATTCAAAAATTGATAAAAATGTATTGTGAAAGGGTTTTTTTGCCCACTACACTCTCTCCTGACTCAATGCAGTGATTCATTAATGATTATAAACTCCTTGAGGAGGAATTTTAGGTTCTTTCCTCTTTTCATGAAGCGCCTGTCAACTGTGGATTAAATGGACGTTTCAGTGATGGAGTAAAGCAATTCAATAAAGTCAGGAAAAAAAAAAAAAAAAAAAAAGGTCAAGACATCTGAAGTTTGGGTCAAGCTACTAAAATGCTGCGTGTTACAATTATGATAAGAACTTTTTTAAATCAAGTGCAAAATGAATAAAAAAGACACAAAATTACTAGAAAAGGGTGTAAAATTAATAAAAAGACGCAAAATTACTAAAAAAGGATGTAAAATGAATAAAAAAGACACAAAATTACTAGAAAAGGATGTGAAATGAATAAAAAAAAGACGCAAAATTACTAAAAAAAGGATGTAAAATGAATTAAAAAAGACACAAAATTACTAAAATAGGATGTAAAATGAATAAAAAAAGACGCAAAATTACTAAAAAAAGGATGTAAAATAAATGTATCTATGTATGTAAAAGTAAATTCTCAAAGAAGCACAGCTGGAGACGCTAACACAGTTAGAGACAAGTGAGACAATGAAAGTACAAACTGCGCATAAAATGTGCTTAACTGTGTTTAGCTAGCGTTGCTTTTTTCAACCTCGACACAAAAAAGACACAAACTTACGAAGAAAACACAAAATAACTAAAAAGACACAAAAAAGACACAAATTACCAAAAAAGACAAAGTGACAAAAAAACCCACAAAATAACTAAAAAAGACACAACAACAGACACAAAATTACAAAAAAAGACACAAAAAAGACACAACTGACCAAAAAAGACACAAAATGAGTAAATAAAAGACACAAAATGAGTAAATAAAAGACACAAAATGAGTAAATAAAAGACACAAAATGACCAAAAAAGACACAAAATGACCAAAGAGACAAAAATGACTAAAAAAGACACAACAACAGACACAAAAGGACCAAAAAAGACACAAATGACAAAAAAAGACACAAATGACAAAAAAAAAACACAAAATCGCAAAAAAAATGTGCTTAACTGTGTTATGCTAGCGTTGCTTTATTTCAACCTAGCTAGCAAGCTAATACAAATGAAACATCTTCACACAAAGAGGCGTTTAAAAAAAGATTGGGACTTCTTCTCCTCCTCTTTTCTTCTCTTTCCATAACGTGTCTGTCACTTGACGTGACCTGACCTCTGACAGCGACCTGACCGTCTAAAGGGGGGCAAGGCAATGACCACACGTCACGTGACTCAGCACCACAAGTGACAAAATGTCATTGTTTATCTGTTTCTTTATTTTGTTAATATTTATTATTTTCAAGACAGAACACAAAGGGAGGGCGACAATGGGCATCGAAAATTATCATTATTTTTATTTTTTTTTCTCCCTCGAGGGTGACTGCAGATGACCCGGCCCTGCAGTTACTGAGGATATCCTGCTTCTCTTTTCACCAGCACCAACTAAAGAAGACACAACAGACACAAAATTACCAAAAAAGACACAAAAAGACACAAATGACCAAAAAAGACACAAAATGACTAAAAAAAGACACAAAATTACCAAAAAAGACACAAAATTACAAATAAAAGACACAAAATAACTCAAAAAGACACAAAATGGTCAAAAAAAGACACAAAATAACTGAAAAAACACAACAACAGACACAAAATTACCAAAAAAGACACAAAAAAGACGTTTCATCTTGCAATATATATCAAAACATGACCTCTGTGAAAGTGATCTGACGTGTAAAGGGGGGCAAGGCAATGACCACACGTCACGTGACTCAGAACCACAAGTGACAAAATGTCATTGTTTATCTGTTTCTTTATTTTGTTAATATTTATTATTTTCAAGACAGAACAAGAAGGGAGGGCGACAATGGGCATCGGAAATCAGTATTGCAGATGACCCCGCCCTGCATTTACTGAGGATATCCTGCAGCTCTTTCCACCAGCTGTTGGACATTCTTTCCTGGCACGGCTGCACTTGTTCCTTATTTTTCTCTGTAAAATATCCCTGAACCCTGACTGAAGAAATCTTGGAGTTTAATGAAGCTTGGTTAACCACGTAATATATTTTTAGAGAAGTCTCATGAAAAGAAAACAGTAGATGTTAACCCTCTGGAGTCTCCAAAAGCACCAAAACATCTTCATCACATTCAGACATAAAAACAAAGCAGACCAAAAAAAGACACAAAACAACTAAAATAAGGCACAAAATGACCAAAAAAGACACAAAATTACAAAAAAAGACACAACAACAGACACAAAATTACCATAAAAGACACAAAAAAGACACAAATGACCAAAAAAGACACAAAATGACCAAAGAGACAAAAATGACTAAAAAAGACACAACAACAGACACAAAAGGACCAAAAAAGACACAAATGACAAAAAAAAACACACAATCGAAAAAAAATGTGCTTAACTGTGTTATGCTAGCGTTGCTTTATTTCAACCTAGCTAGCAAGCTAATACAAATGAAACATCTTCACACAAAAAGGCGTTTAAAAAAAGATTGGGACACAAAATTACCAAAAAAGACACAAAATGACAAATAAAAGACACAAAATAACTCAAAAAGACACAAAATGACCAAAAAAAGACACAAAATAACTGAAAAAAACACAACAACAGACACAAAAGTACCAAAAAAGACGTTTCATCTTGCAATATATATCAAAACATGACCTCTGTGAAAGTGATCTGACGTCTAAAGGGGGGCAAGGCAATGACCACACGTCACGTGACTCAGAACCACAAGTGACAAAATGTCATTGTGGCACGGCTGCACTTGTTTCTTATTTTTCTAAGGAGAAGTCTCATAAAAACAAAACAGTAGATGTTAACCCTCTGGAGTCTCCAAAAGCACCAAAACATCTTCATCACATTCAGACATAAAAACAAAGCAGACAAGAAACAGACACAAAAAGACACAAAATGACAAAAAAAGACACAACAACAGAAACAAAATTACCAAAAATGACACTAAAAGACACAAATTACCAAAAAAGACACAAAATGAGAAGACAGAATAACCAAAGAACCCCACAGAAGACACAAAATGACAAAAAGGACACAAAATGACCCCAAAAAAGACAAAGTAACTAAAAACACACAACAATAGACAGAAAATTACCAAACAAGACACAAAAAAGACACAAAAAGACAGAAAATGACAAAAAAGAGACAACAACAGACACAAAATAGCCCAATAACACTCCATGGAGTTAAAGTCTAATGTTGAGACTGAAAACATTTCTGGCCCATAACATAAAACATTTGTTCCTAAATAGATGTTTAAATCTAATGTTATTATTACAGGCTTCATGTAAATGTGGTCCTGTTTCCTCAAGCTCTCTGGCCAATAAGCCAGAAGTATGGATGTCATTTAAATGATAGAAAAGAGGAACGCCTCACTTTGAAGATAAATAGAAACAGTCACTTTAATCATCCCGTCTGTAAATATTAATCCATGATTACTGCATGGAAACAGCTGCTGACGGTTATAAGAGTGAGGTGAACAAAGACATTCAACTAAAATCATTAACTCTTTGGAGTTTGGGGCTTTTCTGTTTCTTTTTCATTCTGCCTGTAAATGCAACTTACATAATGATCACCTTATTATTATTTGGTCATTTTGACTTACTGGATCAACATTTTGAAACACAAAAAAAACACACAAAAAAACAAAAATGCACACAAAATTACAAAACACACAAATGAAAAACACATAACATACGTAAAATTCCCACAAGAAACCCACAAAAACACACCAAAAACAAAACAAAAAAAACACATAAAAACACACAAGAAACACACAGAAATTACAAAAAAACCCCACAAAAAAAACAAATAAAAAAGACACAAAAACATACATAAAAAACACACAAGAAACACACAAAAACACACCAAAAACAAAACAAAAAAAACACATAAAAACACACAAGAAACACACAAAAAAAACCCACAAAAAAAAAACAAATAAAAAAGACACGGAAAACATACTTAAAAACACACAAGAAACAAACAAAAACACACCCAAAACATATAAAAAACACATAAAAACACACAAAAAAAAGACACAAAAATTTGAAAAAATTACAAAAAACCCAAATAAAAAAGCGTAAAAACACAAAAAACTTAAAAAACACACAAAAACACACCAAAAAAATACAAAAAACACAGTAAAAAAAAAACACAAAAAACACACAAAAAATTACAAAAAAAACACAAAAAAATTGAAAAAATAAAAAAACCAGACAAAAAATAGCCCAAAATAACTCAAGAAAACACTAAACACAAAAGATTGCATTTAAAATGTTGAAACGCACAATGCAAAAATTAGAAAAATCTCTGCAAAAAAAGTAAAATCATGTTCCTACACTTGGTCGAGGTGGTTTTAACCTTTGCTGAAAAAAAGGTTGACGCACTAAATGTGACATGGAAACTCGTGTAAAAGCCAAAACTGTAGAGTTGAGCTGCCAGCAGGAAACATGCTGCTGAACGTTTCTAATCATGAAGACGTCAAAGAGCTCCGGAGCTTTAATGAAAACACTTTAAAAAACGTGTTTCCTTTGTGTCTGCAGAGTGAAAATGACACCAACAGCCGTTTGAACCTGACAGCAGAGGAAGGTGAGGAGACTAACGAGACTTTTATGTGTCAAAGAAACTTCTATCGTGCGTGAAATGACTCATCAGATCTTTGATTTGTGTTTTTATTTTCCACATGTTTGGATTCTAGATCAGTTACTTGAAATCTAGTCAGTTATTACATGTGATCTCCCAACGGGCTGTACTTAGAGGAAACTGCTCATTCTCATTCACGTGTTTCTGTTTTCTGCAACACAATCTGGATTCACAAGAAGTTGAAACAGGCTGTAGACCAGGGGTCTCAAACTGGCGGCCCGCGGGCCAATTGCGGCCCTTGTGATGATATTTTGTGGCCCCCACCTTGATATGAAAGTTTAATGTGAGTTTTATATGAATGGCACTTTACCGTGTTGTGTGTGGAAGGTCCCTTTAATTACTGTTTTTGGTAATTCTGTGTCTTTTTTTTAGTAATGTTGACACTTTTTGGTAGTTTTGTGTCTTATTTAATAATTTTATGTCTTTTTTTAGTAATTTTGTGTATTTTTTTTGGTCATTTTGTGTTTTTTTTGGTCATTTTGTGTCTTTTTAAAATAATTTTGTGTCTTTTTTTTAATAATGTGTCCTTTTTGGTAATTTTGTGACTTTTGGGTCATTTTGTGTCGTTTTTAGTCATTTTGTGTATCTTTGGGTCATTTTGTGTCTTTTTTGTGTCATTGTGTGTCTTTTTTTGGTAATTCTTTGTCTTTTTTGGTCATTTTGTGTCTTTAAAATAATTTTGTGTATTTTTTTGGTCATTTTGTGTCTTTTTTAAGTAATTTAGTTTTTTTCTGTCATTTTGTGTCATTTTTGATCATTTTGTGTCTTTTTCTTAAATAATTTTGTGTCTTTTTTGGTAATTCTGTGAATTTTTTTTGTCATTTTGTGTGTTTTTAAAGTAATTTAGCGTTTTTTTCAGTCATTTTGTGTCTTTTTTTGGTCATGTTGGTACTGCCTCCAGCGGCCCCCTGGTAATTTGAGTTTGAGACCCCTGCTGTAAATAAAAACAGATGCAAGAAATAAAAATGCCAGTTTATTTACCAAAAAGTCTTTCAGTTTGAACATTACAAATCTTGTCTTTGTAGTGTATTCAGTTGAATATTGGTCAAAAATGATTTGCAATTAGGAATCGAGGTTGTAGATTTCTTCTCAGCGATCGGACGATAAAGTAAAGAACCGTTGGTCTTCCAGAGTCGGCAGCAGAGAAGGAGCACCTGGTGTTTGGTCGTCCCCGGATGCTGCAGCCCCACCAGAGCTACTGCGTCCTGCACCAGCAGGGATTCATCTCCGCCTACAGCCACAGCGCCCTGATGCCTCTGTGGAGCTCCTTCACCATTCAAAAGCCAGTAAGTGACAAAAAACTGGACTTTTTTTAGTCCCTGTAGAAGAGCAGGGCTGTTTTTCTCCCCTGAAAAAATCCTGGTTGCTGATTGGATAGAACGCTAAGCAGGATGTGACGTAGTACTCAACAGAACAACAACACGCAGCATTTATAAAAGCCGGTGAAGCAGTGTTGCCAACTTAGCCACTTTGTTGCTATATTTAGCGACTTTTCAGACCCCCTTAGAGACTATTTTTCAAAAGAAGCGACAGGAGACAAATCCAGCGACTTTTTCTGGTGTTATTGGAGACTTTTGGCCCGTTAAGAAGAGTAAGAACGAAATTACTAAAAAAGACAGAATTTTTTAAAAAACGACACAAAATTACCAAAAAAGATACATTATTATTTAAAAAAAGACACAAAATTATTTAAAAAAAGACACAAAATTACCAAAAAAGTAAACAAAATGACCAAAAAAGTCACAAAAGAATTACAAAAAGAAGAAGAGTAAGAACGAGTCAAAGCAGCACAGTCCTCCTGCAGCAGTCTCTCCCAGCTGCAGAGCCGGAGGGGATGTTAACCCCTTAGCGTCCAGTCTGCAAATTGCTAACAGGCTAACAGTTAGCTCCGTAGCAGTACAGTTTGTATGTGCTAACAGGCTAACAGTTAGCTCTGTAGCAGTACAGTGTGTATGTGCTAACAGGCTAACAGTTAGCTCTGTAGCAGTACAGTGTGTATGTGCTAACAGGCTAAGAGTTAGCTCCGTAGCAGTACAGTGTGTATGTGCTAACAGGCTAACAGTTAGCTCTGTAGCAGTACAGTGTGTATGTGCTAACAGGCTAACAGTTAGCTCTGTAGCAGTACAGTGTGTATGTGCTGCTGCTGCAGAAGGTGTTCACTTAGCGATCTCTGTTTGTTTACAACAAGTACCAGACACTCTGTGCATAGTTAGTGATGCCGGTTTATTCACAATCACGATGTGCATAATTAGCCATGCTGCTAAAGGAAACAGCTAATATCAAATCTTGCAGAGACGCTCAGACTGCAGTAGGTAATCAACTTCCAACCCCATATTTCACATTTTTAGTATTGTTTACATTCATTTTATGGATCTGTGCAATATGTTTATTATTATTACAACCTACCTGACGTTGTTTTAAGATGAATGTTGGTCACTGGCACTTTGTTGTGTTCTGACTATAATTATCATCAAGACAGAGACTGGCGGACACAAATGCAGGCAGGCAAAAATCTGTTCTCAATATCTTTTAATTCAGTCCAAAAGCAATCAGACAGCCAAAGATACAAAACCACAAGGCCTCAAAAGACTTGAAAACTAGGAGCCAAAAGGTCAGACATGGGAGACTCTGGTTAAATAAAGAGAAGAGGGAAAGGATAACAAGAGACAGGAAACACATTAGGGTGAGGCCTTAAAATAACCCAGATAAGGAAGTCAACATGGAAGCTGTAAAAATAAAACAGGGAACTGACGCACAACATTAACTCCATGGAGTCTTAAAGGGCTGTTTTGGACATTTTTGAATCCTTTTCATGTCTTTTCGTGTCTTTGTATGTCATATTGTGTCTTTTTTGGTCATTTTGTGTCTTTTTTGTGTCTTTTTTTGTTATTTTGTGTCTTTTTTGGTAATTTTGTTTCTTATTTGTGGTCATTTTGTGTCTTTTTTGTCATTTTGTGTCTTTTTTGGTCATTTGTGTCTTTTTTGTGTCTTTTTTGGTAATTTTGGTTTTTTTTGTGGTCATTTTGTGTCTTTTTTAGTCATTTTGTGTCTTCTTTGTGTCTTTTTTTGGTCTGCTTTGTTTTTATGTCTCAATGTGATGAAGAAGCTGCTTTGGCTCTTTTGGAGACTCCAGAGGGTTAAAGGTTTCTACTCTCTTCTATTCTAAACTAGGCAAACCTACAAGAATCAGACAGTTACAGAAAAGAGTAACAAAAGTAAATAAATAAATATAATTTGGATGTCACAACTTTTGTGCAAAAGTGTAGGGAGATCAGTGAAAAGTTGTTTGGGGAAAAAAATGAATAAAAATGGTAGAAATAATAATAATCCAAGAAATACAAGCATCTACGGAACCATTTAGTAATTTCTGATTAAAAACAAAGGTTTTAAACGTCCACCTGCGGCTAATGGTGCATTCAAGGTCTACACGAATGTCAGAATTTTCAATGTTGTTCCAACTTTCAAGTTCTGACTTTCAGTGTTAATATAACACATTATAAGGCCTTACGGTAGGAACGTGTTAGACCCGCCTTCAAAATAAAAGCAAACACATGTAGCATTCAAAATAAGAGCACATGGATGTGTTAGCAGAGTCCACCACAGAATTTACAAGAAAACATGACACACATCGCCGGTAAAACAGAAGATTTATGTCCATTAGTTGGACTAATTTACATTGCAGCACACACAGAGAGTCCGGCAGCTAATGGTGCGTTCGAGGTCTACACGAATGTCAGAATTTTCAACGTTGTTCCAAGCAACAAGTTCCGACTTTCAAGTTCTGACTTTCAGTGTTAATATAACACACTATAAGGCGTTACGGTAGGAACGTGTTTGACCCGCCTTCAAAATAAAGGCAAACACATGTAGCTTTCAAAATAAGAGCACATGGATGTGTTAGCAGAGTCCACCACAGAATTTACAAGAAAACGGTCAAAATCCCGATCCGCCCCCCCACTTTCCCTATACAAGGCGACAAACATTGCTGGTAAAACAGAAGATTTATGTCCATTAGTTGGACTAATTTACAATGGAGCACACACAGAGAGTCCTGCGGCCAATGGTGCGTTCAAGGTCTATATGAATGTCAGAATTTTCGATGTCGTTCAGAGCTACAAGTTCAGACTTTCAAGTTCCGACTTTCAAGTTCACATAAAGAATTCAAAATAAGAGCACATGGATGTGTTAGCAGAGTCCACCACAGAATTTACAAGAAAACGGTCAAAATATGACGCCTTAAATAAAACAGAACCCTTATTCTGCTTCACAGTAATTCATTAAGATGGAATAGTGGCATTAGAAAGTGCGAGAGGCACCAAATTTAGGCTTTCAGGGCAAAAATTTCTGACAAAAAAAATCGTGTGGGAAACACTGGTCCTAAAGGCTCGACAGACAATAAATGTCCCAGCAGAATGTTCAGGGTGATAAAGGAGGAAAGATATTTTTAGGTCCTTCATTGGCGTCAGTAGATTTGTTTCGTTGCTCTGGGAATTTCATGCACAAACTTCTTTTTATTTATGTAAATATGTTGGTTGTTTACACTGCAGTTCATATAAAACTGTTTAAATAAAAACATATTGTTAACCCTCCTGTCGTCCTTCCGGGTCAAATTGACCCGATCTGTTTTGACTATTCCTTCTTTCCTCCCTCCTCCTGCCGTCCTCTCTTCTTTCCTCCTTCTTTCCTTCCTCCTCTATCCTCCTTCCTTCTTTCCTTCCCTCGCCCTCCTTTCTTTCTTTCCTTCCTTTCCTCCCTCCTTCCCTTCTTTTCTTTCCTCCTTCCGCTATCTCCTTTACTTTCTCTCTTCTTTCCTTCCTCCTGATTTCCTCTCCTTTCCTCCTTCCTTCCTCTATCCTCCTTTCTTCTTCCCTTTCCTTCCCTCCTTTCTTTCTTTCCTCCTTCCTTTCTGCCCTCTTTCCTTCCTTCCCTTTCTCCTTTCTGCCCTCTTTCCTTCCTGCCTCCCTCCTTTTCTCCCTCCTTCCTTCTTTCTTTCTTTCCTTCCTCCTTCCTTTCTGCCCTCTTTCCTTCCTGCCTCCCTCCTTTTCTCCCCCCTTCTTTATTTTTTCCTTCCTTTCTTCTCCTCCTCCCCTTTCTTTCCTCCATCCTCCTTCCTTTCTCTCTCCTTTCCATTCTTTCTCCTTTTCCTCCTCTTTTCTTTCCTTCCTCTATCCTTCTTTCTTTCCTTCCTTCCTTCTTTCCTCCATCCTTTTTTACTTCCCTTTGCATCCTCCCTCTTCTTCCTTCCTTGACCCGAGGACAACAAGTGGAGTGGAAGTGGTTAAGGAGTGGAAAAATGACTCAGTTGAGTTATTGAAATCTTTTGCTGACAGCTTCGTCCCGCCCAGTTCCCACAGTCCAACAACACCAAGCTAAGGTTTAATGTTTAATTTACGACTCTACGTTGTCCGTAGGAGTGCATGGGAGGCTAAGATGTTGGGACGACATCCAGAGCACGTTTTGGTCTTTTAAAATCATAATTGCCAAATCTGTGGTTTTGGTGGGAGTTCCTGTTGGATGGGATGCTCACTGGGAAGATTTTCACGTTTGGTTATCCAGTCTTATATAGCAGTGGTAGAGTATTACTCAGATACTTATAAATTACTTAAAAGAGAAACAAAATTACCAAAAAGAATACACAGAGTTACCAAAAAAGACACAAAATTATTTTAAAATGACACAAATTTACCAAAAAAAACACAAAATTACTAAAAAAAAGACACAAAATTACCAAAAAAGACACAAAATGTGTGCTGTCTCTTCTTCACACACTTTTTTTCTGAATCCTCTCTTCCACAGAACTTCACCCTTTTCTTTGCAAAGATTTTAATCTTGAGCCTGGCCTCGTTTTCCAACAAGATCTCCAGCCTAAACAACAGAATAGACTGTTTGTCAATATCATAACCCATAAAGACACGTGATGAGTGTTTAGAAAACCAAAAAAGAGACAAAATTACTAAAAAAAGACACAAAATTACAAAAAAGACACAAAATTATTTTAAAAAGACACAAAATTGCTAAAAAAGGACACAAAATTACTTAAAAAAGACACAAAATTACCAAAAAAAGACGCAAAATTATAAAAAAAAAGAGACAAAATCACTTAAGAAGACACAAAATTATAAAGAAAGACATAAAATTACCAAAAAAGACACAGAATTACCAAAAAAGACACAAAAGTATTTAAAAAAGACACAAAATTATATATAAAAAAAAAAGACAAAATGACCAAAAAAAGCAAAATGACAGAAAGAAACTAAATCACTGAAAAGAGAAACAAAATGACACAGCAGTGGTAGAGTATTACTCAGATACATTCTGCAGTGTTTTCTGGTAGAAATGAGTTCCAGTAAACCAGAATAAGACAGCATAGAAACAGCCTGCAGATATTACTAAATAAAGCTGTTTTTTGTTTTTGTGATTCCTGTGCCACTACTAAACATTCCCTCTTGTTGCAGTTGGACTTGGAGCCGTTGCCTCCAGTAACTCCAGGCTGTCTGAGGCCAGACGTCAGGCTGCCAGCTTCTACCAGTCCCACATGTGACCAGTATGAAGCTGCTGGGAACCTGACGCACGGCTTCCTGTACCCTCCCAGTACGCACCAGCACCACCCAGCACCACCCAGCACACCACACAGACTCACATCCAGACACTATTATGTTCTGTTGGCCGTTCAGACGAATTTCAGCACTTCCTGTTTCTCTGCTATCTCTTCTTCTTCACACACTGTTTCTCTGAATCCTCACTTCCACAGAACTTCAGCCCCCCTCTCTTATATATTTCTTTATCGGGCAGTGTTAGGCAAGCGTTTCTCTCTTAACCTCTCATCACCATGCAGAAACAATTTCATCATATAAACGTTTCTTTGCCAAGATTTTAATCTTGAGCCTGGCCTCGTTTTCCAACAAGATAATAAATAAAAATAATAAATTGGACACAAAATGACCAAAAAAAGACATAAAATGACTGAAAAAAACACAAAATGATTTAAAAAAGACACACAATTACAAAAAAAGACACAAAATGACAGAAAAAAATAAATTACTTAAAAGAGAAACCAAATGATCAAAAAAAAAGACACAAAATTACCAAAAAAATACACAAAATTACAAAAAAAGACACAAAATTACCAAAAAAAGACACAAAATGTGTGCTGTCTCTTCTTCACACACTTTTACTTCCACATATAGACCGTTTGTCTATATCAGAACCCATAGAGACACGTATGAGTGTTTAGAGCGTGCTAAAAATAGCACAAACATCATTACAGGTACAGGAGCGATATTTGTGAATTTAGCCAACTAAACCGCTGACCTATGTTTACAGTTGTTATGTGGCAGAAAATCAAAGCGGGGATGACGAGGAGCTGCTGGAGTCGTGGTTTTAGTAATCTGACGAGGAATAAAAACAACCACTTGAGAGTATCTGGAGCAGAACTCTGACCTGCTCCCTGGCTTTGGACCATCATGCACTGTGTTGTGTGGAAGTGAAATCTTGGTTTCTGCAGAACTGAGGCATTTTGTCTCTTTTGTTTCTTCTTAATGTGAAATTGAGAGCTTGTTGTCAGGTCAGAATGTTTGAACCGGCCTAAATTTGACTTTTTAATACTAATTTTTACCCCCAGAAAAGGGTAATGTTCTTATTCAAACAGGTAAAAATAGGGATCACATTCAATTCTGTAAATCAGATTCAAGTAAGGCTGATAAAGGAACATGTATTTTGAGCCATTTTTTTTTTTAGAATATAATAGATTTTTAGAGACATTGAACTGTTTCCAAGCCAGGCGAGGGTTGCTTTAAGTTTAAACTTGAGAATGTGGTTCATCTGTGCACAAATGTAAAACATTTAAATCTGGATTTGGAAGTTTGAAATGTAAAAACTTGCCTGGGGGCCGCTGGAGGCAGTATGAAAAGGACCAAAAAAACCCACAAAATTATTAAAAAAAGACACAAAATGACGAAAAAAAAGACACAAAATTACTAAAAAAAGACACAAAATTACAAAAAAGATACAAAATGACAAAAAAAAAATTCACAGAATTACCAAAACAAAACCCCCACAAAATGATTTAAAAAAAGACACAAAATGACCAAAAAAGACACAAAATGACAGAAAAAAAATAAATTACTTAAAAAAGACACAAAATTACTAATAAAAATAAAATAATAAAATAAAAATTATAAAAAAAAAAAAAATACTAAAAGACAACATTATTTAAAAAAGACACAAAATTACCAATAAAAGACACAAAATTACTATAAAAAAAGACACAAAATGACCAAAAAAGACACAAAATTACTATAAAAAAAGACACAAAATTAGTAAAAAAACAAGGCACACAATTATTTTAAAAAGACACAAAATTATTTAAAAAAGACACAAAATTACCAAAAGAAGTCGCAATTGGCCGGCGGGCCGCGAGTTTGGGACCCCTGTATTAAAGTATAATACGAGGCAGTTATACTTCAAGTTTTTAGTTAAGTTCCAGTTCCACAGTGAAGTTGTTCCTCCCGTCATGCTTCCACGTCTAAAATCCACGTTTGTTTTTTCAGATCTGAACGCGACGGCAGACGAGCAGTTTGATGCTTTGCTGCTGAGCAACGTGGTGCCGATGTTCCCCGAGTTTAAGAGTAAGTTACAGCTTCACGTCCCAACTCTGTCTCTGTTTCTGTTGGCTCTAACCTTCTCTCCTCTCCTGTTTCAGGGATCTGGGACTACTTCCACAGCACTCTGTTAAAGAAATACGCCTCCATTTACAACGGGATCAACGTGGTGACGGGCCCCGCCTTCGACTTCAACTACGACGGCCGCTACGACGCTCCGGAGCAGATCCAGCAGTACGTTTTGTTTTATTCTCTCATGAAGAAGATGTTATTATTAGACACTAAATTATTTTAAAAAGACACAAAATTACAAAAAAAAGACACAAAATGACTGAATAAATGAATTAAAAAAGAAACAAAATGACCAAAAAAGACACTAAATTGTTTTAAAAAGACACAAAATTACCAAAAAAAAAAAAACATAAAATGACTGAATAAAACAATAAGTTACTTAAAAAAGAAACACAATGACCAAAAAAAAAAAAGAATTACCAAAAAAGACACAAAATTATTTTAAAAAGACACAAAATTACCAAAAAAAGACACAAAACTACCAAAAAAGACACAAAATGACTGAATAAAACGCTAAATTACTTAAAAACGAAACAAAATTACCAACAAAAACCCACTAAATTACAAAAAAAAAAATCTATTGAGCCAGATTCTACAGAATCCTACTTGTTCTTGTATTGAAGAAAAAACAAAGGTTGTAGCTTGCCGTCTACTTTACCAACTCAAAAAGTAACTTTTTTCTTGACATTTCAACTTTTTTCTCGAAGTGCATATTGGATTTTTTAGTCTAATTTTAGTCTGTTAAATTGGTTTTAGTCGTTACTTCAACCACAGTTTTTATCTCAACAGCAACGCTTATGTTCCTTTAAACTTTTTACGAGTTAAACTCAGTCGTTTCGTTCTTGATTGGTTTTATGAAATAATGACGTACCCAATCTCTATGGGCTGAAATATGTGCCACCAGAAACTGAATTTGAATTATTTAGATTTGAATTTGAATTGCTAAACTTGAATAATTGCATTAAAAAACTGAATTTGAATCACATCATTTGAATTTGTATGGTACAGTTTGAATCATTGCATTGAAAAACTGAATCTGAATTGTAATTTGAAATTAAATTTATTAGTTTGGAACTAAACATTCAGTTCTCACAATTTGTAAAATTCAATCTAAATTTTCTGCTAAGAACATCCGGGTAGTTAAGGCAGAGCCTCTTCGGCCAATCAGCACCTCCGTTTTCTATTGTAACATTTGTTGCTGCCCGGTTGCCATGGCGCCTCTTCGGCCAATCAGCACCTCCGTTTTCTATTGTAACGTTTGTTGCTACCCGGTTGCCATGGCGCCTCTTCGGCCAATCAGCACCTCCGTTTTCTATTGTAACGTTTGTTGCTACCCGGCTGCCACTCGCCACGAAACGGATGAAGAAGTTAGACTGGTTTGAAAATATTACAAATGGGACTTTCCAGGTGGGAATTTTTGGAAGTTTTCATTATGATTTTTGTCTTCTGTCTGTCATGTTGCAGACGACCACATTTACAGATAAAGTGAAGCCTCAGTACACCTATTATTAGTAACTGCAGCCTGCAGTGATGATTCAGTTTCTCTTTCCTGTTCCAACATGACAATACCTCTGTGCACAAAACCAGCACCATGAAGAGTTGGTTTTGAAGTCAACCCATGCAGCTCCTTCAGGATGAACTTGACTATGAGCCAAGCATCATTGTTGGGTCACTAATGCTCCCGATACACCAGAAGAGTTTGAAAAGATTTGGAAAAGATTCCTGTAAAACTATCAGCTCACATCTAAAGACAAGTGTTTAGAGTTCCTAGTCTCACACTGAGATTTCCGACAGACTGTCAATCTAGCAGGGAAACTATTTACAAGACTACAACTAGAGACTTTCAGCGTTTAGTCTGGGACTGGGGAGATATCTTTAACAGCTCAGCATAATGCTGCTGCTGTTGAATCTGAAGTGTGCTGCAGGTGGTTTCTGGCCCAGAACCAGAGAAGAGTAGGCATGGTTGGTTGGGATGTTTCATTAAAGTTCCTGCTGAATAACTCTGCATGTGTCCTTGTCTGAATCCAGGTTTGTGTCTGGCACCAACATCTCCATCCCGACGCATTACTTCGCCGTGTTGACCAGCTGCAGGGACTCCGCCCGGCCCGTGGCGGCCTGCGTTGGCGAGCTGCAGACCGTTTCCTTCCTGCTGCCTCACAGAGCAGACAACTCGGAGAGCTGCAAGGTAAGAAGACAAAGATGAGACTTTATTGAGGCAGATTCTCCAGAATCCTACTTGTTCCTGACTCGTCACTGCACTTGAAACTGTGCAGATGACTTGCTATGAAAGTGCCTCCCGTCATGCTCCCGAACAAAGCCTCTCTGTGTGTAATGGGGATGGTGTTCCCATTCACTGACAGTCACACAATGAATCAACGTCAAAATACCAAGAACAGGACAAGGAAACTAGACTTTTGTGTCCGTTGTAATAGAAGTCTGAGGTCATTTCTAGATAACTGATACCATCTGGATGACTTCATCCCACTGGCTGCAGGTTGAATACAAATACATGTTAAGTAGTTCCAGTTAATAAAGAGTTCTGAGTCAATGCACCAGCTGATAGAAACCAGAGAAACAGAGATGAAGGCTGTTTACAGCCTGCTGCACCTGCAACACTGAGGGCCGACTTCACTAAAGGTTTCACAAAAGATTTCAGGGGAATTGCTTTGTTATTTACTCAAGTTCGGTCACCCTTTGATGCTCAACATAATGACCCCCCTTCTAATGCTCAACATGGGTCAAAATGACCCGCATTCATTTCCCATGTTATTTAACCCTCTGGAGTCTCCAAAAGTGCCAAAGCATGGCTTCTTCATCACATACAGACATAAAAACAAAACAGACACAAAAAAGAGCCAAAACGACACAAAATGACCAAAAAAGACACAAAATGACCAAAAAGACACAAAGTGAGAAGACAGAATCACCAAAAGAACCCACAGAAGACACAAAAAAGACACAAATGACCAAAAAAAGACACAAAATAACTCAAAAAGGATTCAAAAACTGATAAAATAGCCCAATACTCCATAGAGTTAATGCTGCGGTGTGTTTCTGTGCTCTATCTTTTGATATCAACTTATTTTATGATTGAATATTCCAAGTATTCTTTAAATATCTTGTTTTTGATAACAACAGATCATTATTTCCATTTTGCTTCTCATACTTTAATAAGAAAAAACGTTTTTGTATTATTACATAGCTAACTACTTGGCTAAGTAGCTTGCTAAGCTAACTACTTAGCCAAGAATCTAGCTTAGTAGTTAGCTTAGCAAGCTACTTAGCTAAATACTTAGCCTAGAAGTTAGCGAAGTAGTTAGCTTAACAAGCTACTTAGCTAAATACTTAGCCTAGAAGTTAGCGAAGTAGTTAGCTAAAAAATGGATATGGGTAATTTTTCACCCATGTTGTGCATTAGAAGAGTAGTGACACAAAAAGGGATTTTATTCAAAAATGAATAAAGGAAAACATAAAATTAGGATGTATGATGAATGATGAAAATAATTTATTGCAAATTTATTGCAAAGATATAGAACATAAAAACTCTGTCGGGTCACTTTAGACCATGTTGTGCATCAAAGGGTTAAGAACAATTCTAAGGTACTTAACTGGAGTATTTCCATTTTATGTAACTTTATTCTTCTACTTCACTACATTTAGCTTTAGTTACTTTTCAGGTCAAGATTTAACTAAAAACACATGATCAATTTACAGTGATTACACATTTTGGTAACACTTTATATTAGGGGACACATATTCAACATTAATTAGTTGCTTATTAGCATGCAAATTAGTACCTTATTGGCTCTTAATTAGTCATTATTAAGTAGTTATTAATGCCTTATTCTGCATGGCCTTATTATACAACCAGTAAGACATTAACTAAGAGTTTTACATCAATAACCTCAGAATTATTGATTAAAAATGAAAAGAAACATTGTGGCTTTCAATGATCTGGCCAAGAGGGACCATATAAATAGAGAATAAAATCGGACCTAAAATAGAACCTTGTGGTACACCACAGGTAATGAGAGCTAAATTTTGATTGACAATATTAGAAAACATCGTCCATTACTTCCTGAAGATTATGGCCACCTTGACGGACATGTTGAACAATAAAACAGCCTTTAAATTAGAAAACTAAAACACTGATGTCTTGCTACGGCTATTCTTGCTTCAAAGGCTTTAAAACATGGGTCTCCAACTCGTGGCCCGCGGGCCAATTGTGGCCCTCGTGACGATATTTTGTTGCCCCCACCTTGATATGAAAGTTTAATGTGAGTTTTATATGAATGGCACTTTACCGTGTTGTGTGTGGAAGGTCCCTTTATTTATTTTTTTTGGTTATTTTGTGTCCTTTTTTTTTGTAATTTTGTGGCTTTTTTTTGGTCACTTTGTGTCTTTTTTAAGTAATGTAGGGTTTTTTTCTTTCATTTTGTGACTTTTTTTGGTCGTTTTTTTTAATATATAATTTTGTGTGTTTTTTTTTTATAATTTTGTGTCTTTTTGTAATCATTTTGTGTCTTTTTGGGTAATTTTCTGTCTTTTCTTTTAATAATTTAGTGTCACTTTATGTCTTTTTTTGGTAATTTTTGTTCATTTTTATTATTTTGTGTCTTTTTTTAAATCATTTTGTGTCATCATTGAATATCTGTGTGTCATCTGCATAACAATGCAAAGAAACATGGTGTTCAATGATCTGGCCAAGAGGGAACATATAAATAGAGAATAAAATCGGACCTAAAATAGAACCTTGTGGTACACCACAGGTAATGCCAGCTAAAGCATCGTCCATTACATTGTAGTTGTGTCATTTTGTGTCTTTTTTTTCTGTTATTTTATGTCTTTTTTTGGTCATTTTGTGTATTTTTTTAGTAATTTTGTGTCTTTTTTTGGTCATTTTGTGTCTTTTTTTGGTATTTTTTTAAATATAATTTTGTGTCTTTTTTGGTAATTTTGTCTTTTTTTGATAATTTTGTGATAATACCAGCTAAATTTTGATAATTTGATAATTTTGGCAATATTAGAAAACATCGTCCATTACTTCCTAAAGATTATTGTGTCGTGTCTTCAGTTTGAAGAACAGGAACAATCTCCAATATTTTGGGGGAAAAAAACTGATTGAATGTCTTGTGTCTCAAATTTTAAAATATGATTTGTCTTCTCAGAGTAAACAAGCGGAGTCCGAGTGGGTCGAGGATCTCATGTGGTTCCACCAGTCTCGAGTCAGAGACGTCGAGTGGATCACAGGTTTGGACTTTTACCAGGACAGCAGCCGACCAATCACAGAGCTGCTGAGGATGAAGACCCGCCCCACAGCTGCCATTCACAGAAAGCAATGAAATCGCACTTTTGCACACACACAAAAAAAGAAAATCACACATATTAATATCCAAAATCTGTAAAATATTATCGCCTTAAATTGTGTCATCACTTTGCACTAATGGTGTATATTATCCAACACGCATTTATTTATTAACGTTTTTTTTAATTTAAAGATGTTTGTGTTCTTTGATCTTATTATATTTCTGTCATGATTTTAAACGTATAATCTGTATTTAGAGAGGTGAATGTCTCTGTCACTTATCAACAAAGCTTTTTAAAGATTTCCTCATATTCTACCTGTGACTGTAAATAAAAAAATTCAGCCGTAACAGATTGTGGATCATTTAATTAAGGTTAAGTCCAGGACACAGGACTTCCTGGAGGGAATTTAAGTGTTTAAAAACTGTTAAAAACCACCAAGATCTTAAACGTTCATTGTGAAAGTTTGGTCAATATAAGAAAAAAAGAAAAAAGCTAATACGACACCATGGACAGGTAAACAAATGAAACAAGTCTTTACTTATAAAATTAAGAAAAAAAAAACTAAAATACAGATTTCCCGGGTTTGAAAATTGTTGGAAGTCAGATTTTTTTCAGAGTCAGATTTTCTTTTATTGTCATTGCACAGAGTAACAAGTACTAGGACATGGGTCTCAAACTGGCGGCCCGCAGGCCAATTGTGGCCCTTGTGATGATATTTTGTGGCCCCCACCTTGATATGAAAGTTTAATGTGAGTTTTATATGAATGGCACTTTACCGTGTTGTGTGTGGAAGGTCCCTTTAATTACTTTTTTTGGTAATTTTGTGGCTTTTTTTTGTAATTTTGTGTATTTTTTTGTAATTCTGTCATTTTTTGGTAATTTTGTTTCTTCTTTAAATTTAGTTTCGTCATTTTGTGTCTTTTTAAAATATTCATGTGTCTTTTTTGGGAAATTTTGTGTCTTTTAAATAATTTTGTGTCTTTTTTGGTAATTTTGTCTTTTTTCAGTCATTTGTGTCTTTGTGGGTCATTTTATGTCTTTTTTTAAATTATTTTGTCTTTTTTGGCCATTTTGTGTATTTTTCAAGTAATTTTGTGTCTTTTTTCTGTCATTTTGTGTCTTTTTTCTGTCATTTTGTGTCTTTTTTTTTTTGTAATTTTGTGTCTTTTTTGTTTATTTTGTGTCTGTTTTTTCAGTAATTTTGTGTCTTTTTTGTTCATTTTGTGTCTTTTTTAAGTAATTCAGGTTTTTTTCTGTCATTTTGTGTCTTTTTTTGGTCATTTTGTGTCTTTCTTTGGTCATTTTGATACTGCCTCCAGCGGCCCCAGGTAATGTGAGTTTGAGACCCCTGCTATAGTATTTGAATGTGTTTTGTTTTATATGTGTGTGTGAATGGTAATGCTGAATCATGTCCCTGATTTTTTGAAACTTTACTTCAAAAGATAAAAGTTAAGTTGGAGAGATGGAAGATAATTAATCTCACGTTGTGGGGTAAAATTAATACTATTAAGATGATGATAGCACCACAATTTAATTATATGTCAATGATGCTTCCAGTAATCACTCCTAGTGGCTTATACAAACAATATAATCAAATGGTTAAAGATTATCTGTGGAATGGAAAAAGGCCTAGGATTAATATTAAAAAGTTATGCACTACTAGGGAAAATGGGGGCTTGGCCCTTCCAAATGTAGAAATATACAATCTGGCTTTTGAGCTGGATAAACTGGCGAGGCATTGGGCTAACTATGATTCTCAACCGGACTGGGTACAGATAGAGATGGCCATGGTGGCTCCCTCCAGACCAATACAGGCTCTTTCTCAGAATAAGGTGGTAGAGGGGGAAAGAAATCCCATTCTGAAGCATTCTCAATGGGTGTGGTCTGAGGTGCATAGGTTGATGGGAAAATCACAATATAAACAGGGATATTCTTCCATATGGGATAACCCACTCTAGGGTAAATAATGTGGTGGGAGCTAGCTAGTATCTCTTTATGAGGCTCTCTCGAGGGACTACGTAGCTATTGGTATGACAAATTGTGATTAAATAATGTAAACCTGAGTGATCTATATGATGTTATATGTATAATCAAAATGCTGCAGAGATTTAACTGAGAGGTGGAGAAGTACTGGAAGACAGGAGAAGTAAAATAAGGCCTAGATAAGAATGTTAAGTTTGTGCCAGAAAAAACACATGTGATCTTTCGCCAGAGATGCTTATTAGAGTGCTTGTCCAGGAGAGCTGATAAGAGCAAGGTTACCCAGCTGGGCAAGAAGCAGCATTAACAGTGCTAAAAACAAGTAGCAGACAATGAGTGAGAAATAAAAAAATAAAAAAGGCTCTGTGGGAACCTACGAATGACTCAAAACCATAGTGATAAGGTAATGCCACTTGTGTTGAGTATTTTCAACCCCTAAACATATTGGTGTCTCACTGCCAGGAGATGAGCTAATGCCACCTGCACCTAGGGGGCGGATATTAACTGAATAAATCATAAATAAAATGATGTTTGGAGCAGCCCCTAGGAGGAGAAATCTAAAGAATCAACAAATTTTATTGGAGGAAAGGTCATAATGAATATTTATGATAGGATGGACATATGTGTGTGAATTCTCTATAAAACCTCATGTAAGTTTAATTTCGAGTTAGAGAGCTTATGGACTGCACCTTGTGTGTATTATATTTGTTCTCTCCACTTTTTATCGATAATAAAGTGTTGTCACAACATCTTGGACTCCTGCTTGAAGATTTTTGAGACCTGTTAGAGAGTTTTTTTGAGCTGTTTTCCAACTGGGCTTTTGAATAACTGTTAAAGATAGAGAAGTAATTTTTTCCAATTGGACTCCTTTAAAGACTGATTTATGAGCTATTTGACCTACAACTTGGACCAGCAAATTACACGACACCACGCATTGTGATAGGTAAACGATCATTTTGTTGGGATCTTTGGCAGAGGAACGGTATATGTGTGATTGATGATCTGTATAAGGATGCAATTTTTAAGTCCTATCAGGAGTTAGTGGATGAATTTCTCATAGAGGGCCGGGGTGAATTTTGGAAGTATCTACAATTAAGGAGCAGTCTGCAGAGTGTGTTTCCACGTGACAGAAATGTAGAAGAACCCAACATGGTACAAAATCTTTTTGAGTTGCCAAGTACAGCGCATAGTGCCTCAATGTTTTACAAAAAGATAATGGAACTACAAAGAGCGAACACTGAGAATCTTAGACTAATATGGCAAAGGGATTTAGAATGTGAAATAAGTAAGGAGAAATGGCATAAGATCATGTCAAAGGTTGGGTGGGCCACTAGGGATATCAGAAGCAAATTTACCCATTACAAAATCATACATAGATATTACTATACTCCTATGAAGCTTTTTAGAATGCGTCTAGTGGAAGACAAAAGATGTTGGAAGTGTAAGGGAGAAGATGGTACATTTTTGCATGCCTTTTGGGAATGTCCAGTGGTATTACCTTTCTGGAGAAAAGTATTAAGGAAACTGGGAGATTGGCTGGGACAAAGATTACCGGAATCTCCACTGTTTTGTCTCCTGGGGGATAGTACACTTTTGCCACAAGATGTCAACAAAGGGCAGCATGCTCTAATAACTGCAGGCCTCATTACTGCAGCAAGGCTGATACTGAGGAACTGGAAGAGCATGTGTACGCTGGGGCTCGCAGGTGGACCCAACTGATGACAGAGTCTGCATCATTTGAATATATGATTGCCAGGAAAAACAATGTTAAAGGGAATTTCCATTTAGTATGGGATTATTTTGTTCAATACATTAAGGACTTGTCACAGTAAGCGTATGTTGTTGTCCTCGTTTTGGGTTGACTGCCTGTTTTGTTTTGTTTTTTTTGTTTTTTTTTATTTTAATTTATTTAATTTATTTTATTTTATTTTATTTATTTATTTATTTATTTTTATTTTATTTTATTTTATTTTTTTCTTCCTGTCTGTTTTTGGTGTCTGTCTCGGTTGTTTGTAAGTGTCTGTACTATATGTTGAAAAATAAAAAATTAAATAAATACTTTAATAAAAAAAAAAAAAAAAAAAAAATAATGTCCCTGATTGCTCCTCATAAAAAACACCTCAAAGGAGTGTAAAAACATTTATGCAGTTTTTCCAAAGTTTCATCGAATTTTCAAGCTTTCCTCATGCAGAAAAGAGAAAATCGTTGATGGAAACATGGCCAGTGTGACAACCTCTGCAAGCTCTTATTTTAATGTTGAACATTTTACATTACAACCCCCCTAAAACCCAACACATGTAAAATATAGATTATTATTCTGGTTGCATTAAAGTTTAGTGTGCACAGAAATGAGAGAGAGAGAAACATGTGTGCAGTCTGTTTATACTGTAGACATACACATACCTTTAACTCACCAAATGTACACATAATGGACATTTATTTACAATAACTATGTTCTATTTAGACACTCAGTATGAGACAGATGGAGTACTGCTCTTAAACCTGAGTGAACTCTGTGTAAATGTGTTTTTTGAAAGAAGCCATGTGGTTTCTTGGTCTGTATTCCAGCAGGAAAAACACCTCATCTAACCTGAAGTAACCCTCTGGAGTCTGCAAAAGAGCCAAAGCATGGCTTCTTCATCACATACAGACATAAGAACAAAGCAGACCAAAAAAGACACAAAATGACCAAAAAAAAAAAAAAAGAGAAAGACAGAATAACCCAAAAAACCCACAGAAGACACAAGATGACCAAAAAAGACACAAAATGACCAAAAAAGACACAGAATGACCAAAAAAGAGACAAAATAACTAAAAAGACACAAAAAAGACACAAATGACCAAAAAACAGACAAAATAACTAAAAAAAGACACAAAAAAGACACAAATGACCAAAAAGACACAAAATGACCAAAAAAGACACAAAATGACCAAAAAAAAGAGACAAAATAACTAAAAAAGACACAACAGACACAAAATTACCAAAAAAAGACACAAAAAAGACACAAAATGACCAAAAAAGACACAAAATTACCAAAAAAGACACAGAATGACCAAAAAAGAGACAAAATAACTAAAAAAAGACACAAAAAAGACACAAATGACAAAAAAAGACACAAAATGACAAAAAAAAGACACAAAATGACAAAAAAAGACACAAAATGACCCAAAAATAGAGACAAAATAACAAAAAAAGACACAAGAAAGACACAAAAAAGACTCACAATGACTTACAAAGACACGAAAAGGATTAAAAAATGGACAAATAGCCCTATAAGACTCCATAGAGTTAAACACCATTCATATCATCTTTTCAATTATCTTTTTGGGAATTCCCAAATGTTCCCACATGACACAAGAGAAGGAAAAATGGGTGTTCTCACTCTTCACATCTTGAGTTTCCAGTCTGGATCACATGAGTTGAGTCAAACAGTCTTTGGACATGGAAAAGCTAAAACTGTCGGCTGATTCAAACACCTGAACTGAAGAAACACTGTTGGCTAAACAGTGTTTCTGCCACAGACATAATAAGAGAGACTAGAATATTTCCTCTGGGGAAATTCCTAAAGGGCCACCCACGGTACACTATGATGATGAGATTCTTCAGAGATTTATAGCAATTAATACTAGTAATGTTATAATACTATATAATATACAAGGAGCACACCTACAACAAGCATTCCTTTACAAGTATTTATTTATACAGCAGGATCAAAGGCAATCAGAGCAGAGCAATCAACAGAATTAACTGCCACCAACTGTCAAAAGGCCAAACCATAATACCTATCATTGATCCGACTTCACTTTGAGCGTCCTGAGTTCTTCCTGAACGTCTACATATGTTTTTTGTGAAGAAAAATGAAGAAATAGCTTTGTTAGAGCGATCTGAAAAACTGTTAAATATGCTTTTCTACAGAAATCTTCCTGCATTTTTAATATGGGAGCCAATGAGGCTGTTGGTGGTGTTGGTGGATCATCTGTGCGTCCTATGCCCAAACTATAACTCTGACAGCTTTACCAGAGGATTGTGAGGGAGAAGACTAATTTTCCTACGTTTCTATGTATAAATTATTTCTGTAGAGTGGAATTTGCGGCCTGGAGCGCAGTTTTCAAATTTATTTTTTGACAGTTTTTTCTCTCCCTCTACACTCTGGCAATGATGTCACACACTGTGACACGAACATTCCGTGCAATACACACTCATTATAATCTCTGAATTTCTCCAAAAATGATCAAGGTCATTGAACAGGGATTGATAAAAAACGATATGACCTATCGAAACGTGGATTAATACACCGATACACAAGACTTGTGTCTACTGTTTAAAGTTTAAATGGAGTCTCTAGGTGAAATTATGCCGGAGAAGTAGACGTTTAAAAACCTCCAATTATTGTTCTTTTTCGCTCATTTTTTCCGGCCGTCCCATTCATTTCAATGCAAAATTTTGGGCAGTTTTTCGTGACTTACTTCGCAAAAAATTCAGATTTCGTAGAAAAAAGTAATAGCACACCGATCCCGATCAAACCGCACGTTTTGATATATAATTTGTAGAAGGAAGAAATTGTGTCCGGAGGAGGAAGAAGAAACAATCCACAGTATAACCAGCGCATGCTCATTTTGTGTCTTTTTCTAATAATTTTGTGGGTTTTTTAAAGGTCATTTTGTGTCTTTTTTAAAGTAATTTAGTGTTTTTCAGTAATTGTGTGTCTTTTTTGGGGGTCATTTTGTGTCTTTTTTAAAGTAATTTAGTTTTTTTTCAGTCATTTTGTGTCTTTTTTAAGTTATTTCGTTTTTTTCCTGTCATTCTCTGTCTTTTTTTTGTCATTTTGTGTCTTTTTTTTTGTCATTTTGTGTCTTTTTTTTGTCATTTTGTGTCTTTTTTTGGTCATTTTGTTACTGCCTCCAGCGGCCCCAGGGTATGATGATGAGGGTTGGAGAGGGATAAAGGCAGCAATAAAAATCACATAGCAGTTAATTAACTCTGACAGGCTGCACTTAAGAGTTCTGTCAACATTATTGCACGCAGTGCAATAATGGGAATTCAACTGAAACAAAGAACAAATCACTTTTACAATGAAAAGCTGCCTGCTGTTTCATTGGTCTGAGGCTGAGGACAGGAAACAGCAGGAAGGGTAATCAGCCAAAGGTTGGAGGAGAACAGGTTATTATAAAACCACTAACTATAGCTCTGTTATACTTCACTGTTCATCCAACACAACTTTCCCATATCCTAAATAAACTCCACAGGTAACTAAAGGGGAAACAGCGGGACATTTCCCGTAATCTTGCAGCCTTATGATGTCTGCTTGTTCAGCTGCACGAGATACAGACAGAAAAACAGCTGCTTTTTCACTTTTCTGTTCTCTGAACCCCAACAGGATTGGTCAGGCTGCTTTTTGCTCTTATTTCCCTGTACTGGCTCATGTATGTGACAAAAAAAGACAAAAGTATGACCAAAAAGACACAAATGATGACCAAAAAGACACAGATTATGACAAAAAGGACACAAATTATGACAAAAAAGACAAAATTATTACAAAAAGGACACAAATGATGACAAAAAAGACAAAATTATCACCAAAAAGACAAAATTATGACAATAAGGACACAAATTATGACAAAAAGGACACATATGACAAAAAAGACACAAAATGATTAGAAAAAGGACACAAATTATGACAAAAAAGACAAAATTATGACCAAAAAGAACAAATTATGACCAAAAAAGACACAAATGATGACAAAAAAGACAAAATGATGACAAAAAGGACACAAATGATGACAAAAAGGACACAAATTATGATAAAAAGGACACAAATGATGACAAAAAGGACACAAATTATGGCAAAAAAGATAACAATGACATTTTGTCACTTGTGGTGCTGAGTCACGTGATGTGTGGTCATTGCCTTGCCCCCCTTTAGACGGTCAGACCGCTGTCACAGAGGTCAGGTCACGTCAAGTGACAGACACGTTTTGCTTTGATAAATCTTCGAGATGAAACGGACGTCAAAGCTCTCCGGTGCTCAGTATCGAAAGAGAAGAAAAGAGGAGGAGGAGAAGAAGTCCCAATCTGTTTTTTAAATGCCTTTTTGTGTGAAGACGTTTCATTTGTATTAGCTTGTTAGCTAGGTTGAAATAAAGCAACGTTAGCTTAACACAGTTAAGCACATTTTTTTTGCGGTTTGCACTTTCATCGTCTCTCGTGTCTCTAACTTTGTTAGCGTCTTCAGCTGTGCTTCTTTGAGAATTGACTTGTAAGTTAATAATTCTATAGACAGACAGTTGTATTATATAGCTGGTTGGCACCATGGGCAAACACAAACAGGAGTTCCCCCCTCCATGAAACAGCAAGCGGAGCTGTTCAAACACAAATAGATCTCACCTAATGGACTAGACCTGGTCCTGATTCAGCCTCTCTTTGTGTTCTGACTCAGTGGTGATTTTCCGAACAGCCCAAATACCACAACTGGTGCTCTCATCACATCCCACCCTACTTATGTCGCTTACTGTACGTCTGGTCACTTTCTGTGTCACTGTGTGGTGAGAGTGCTAAATGAGCGAGAGTAAGGGGTTAGCAAAGAGGAAAAGAAACCGGACTTATATGATGGACAGATTAATTCGCCAATTGACGGATTTATTTCTATACTTTTCATAAAAACTAGAGTTGTATTCACAAGACTTTGCACTCACAACTTTTAGAGCAGGGGTCTCCAACTCTAATTACCCTGGGGGCCGCTGGAGGCAGTATCAAAATGACCAAAAAAGAAACAAAATTACCAAAAAGACACAAAATTATTTAAAAAAGACCAAAATTATTTTTAAGACACAAAATTATTAGAAAAACACACAAAATTACTAAAAAAAGTCACAGAATTATTTAAAAAAGACACAAAATTATTAAAAAAAGACAAAATTATTAAAAAAGACACAAAATTATTAGGAAAGGCACAAAATTATTAAGAAAGGCACACAATTATTAAAAAAGACACAGAATTACCAAAAGAGACACAAAATTACAGAAAAAAAAACAAAATTACTTAAAGAACAAAAAAAAAGACCAAAAAAGACACAAAATTATTTAAAAAAGACACAAAATGACCAAAAAACGAGACAAAATGACCAAAAAAGATAAAGAATTACCAAAAAAAGACACAAAATTATTAAAAAAGACACAAAATTATACAAAAAAAGAAACACAATTTAAAAGGACACAAAATTATTAAAAAAGACACAAAATTATTGAAAAAAGACACAAAATGACCAAAAAAAGATAAAGAATTACCAAAAGAGACACAAAATGTAAAAAAAGATACAAAATAATTTAAAAAGACAAAAAATTACCAAAACAGTAATTAAAGGGACCTTCCACACACAACACGGTAAAGTGCCATTCAGATAAAACTCACAATATAAAACATAACACATAAACTTACCATATCAAGGTGGGGGCCACAAAATATCGTCACGAGGGCCGCAATTGGCCCGCGGGCCGCGAGTTTGAGACCCATGTTTTAGACTAATACTCGCATAAAAACAATCCTAACCCAAACGATTCCTCAGACTCACGTATATGAAAGTATAAAGTAAATATGTGTATGAATGTTGGGACTCATGCAGACATGTTGACATGTTGATGACAGTTATCTTATTCCATATAATTCAGCCTCTCCTTGTTTTGACTCACTGGTGATTTTCCTCACAGCCCAAATACCACAACTGGTGCTCTCACCACATCTCATCACACCCGTACTTATGTCGCTTAGTGTACGTCTGGTCACTTTCTGTGTCACTGTGTGGCTTTGTGAGTGAGACCGCAAGTAAAAGTAAAACCTGTGGTCTGCTGGGTGTTTCACTGGTGGAATTAGCCGGTTTTTCCCCTTTTTCTCACTAAAATAATGAAACCAGACAGCTGTCATAGTCAAGTGACACATTGTGAAAGCAATTGATGAAAGTAAAAGTATGTTGAATTTGGAGAAATCACCTTGAATCCAAAAGTACTGAAAATACTTTAATTATTTTTTAATATTTCATACTGTATATCATACACGTTTATGCATTGATGGATTAATTGTAACTGATGCAGGAGTGAAAACAAACTTTATCTACTTTGTATTGGATTGCAATTAATGTAATAAGTGACATGATAGTGACAAATAGTTAAATTAAATTAAAAAAGAAAATATTTATCTATTTATTTCGTCATTTTGTATTTTTTTATTTATTATTTTATTTATTATTATTATTTATTTTTTATTTTATACAGTCTATGATTTCTACATTTATTTTGCATTTATATATATATATTATATATAGAGAGACATTTTGAGTCTTTTTTTGATCATTTTGTGGTCATTTTGTTTCCTTTTTTGGTCATTTGGTGTTTTTTTTTTTATCATTTTGTGGACAAATTGTGTCTTTTTTAGTCATTTTGTGTCTTTTTTTGTCATTTTGTGTCTTTTTGTGGTCATTTTGTTTCTTTTTGGGTGATCTGAACTGTGCTTGTTAAATTGGGGGTCACGACTCAAAGGTTGAGAACTACTGTACTAGTCCAGTTCACACCAGAATTAGTTCAATCTTTTGGATGAAGCTGTACGGTCCATTTAGTCACAATCTTTTGCCAGGGAAAATGGAATTTTTCTCCTCATTAAACGTCTCATTATTCACGGTCACTGCTACCAACTCTATAAAAAAAGGTCTATAAAAGGCTGAGAGAGAACTGAACTGCAACAAGCTGAAGAGCAGCGATCCTGAAACATAAATGTGAGTTCCTGGGAAAGACTTGAAGGATCTTCCACATTCTGGACTCCACTAGTCCGAAGCTATTTGGAGATAATGTCATCAACAGTTTACAGCAAATCAATGTCATCTATAAATATCTAGGTCACTTTTTCCATTGCATGCAGAAAGCCTTTTAATGACAAGAGGGATGTTTACTCTGCTTTTACATTCCCTATTAGTGAAACCTTTTAGTGCAAATGTGTCCAGCAGCAATAAACTACAATGATGACGAACCTGGAATTCAAACGCTATATTTAGATAAAGAGGAAATAGTTCACCAGGTATTATATACTGCAGCTCTGACCTCCATCAACTCAAGCACACTGCAATAAACCAGACAGAAATCAATACAACCGCAGTGCTTTTATTTTGAAGGCGGTTTACGTATATATGCCTGATGTTAGGTACCTTAAAACACGTGTAGCTTTTTGCATATAGTTAATAAATTACTGGTTTGCTACATAACATACATGCTCTATATTGTTTTTGTGGTTTGAATGTATGTTTAGTAGCTGAATGACGGTCGACTCTTAAACTGTTCACAAGATTTATTGAAAAAAGACACAACAAAAGACACAAAAAGACCAAAAAGACACAAAAGGATGCAAAATGACAAAAAAGACACAAAAAGATGCAAAAAAGACACAAAAAAGACACAAAATGACCAAAAAAGACACAAAATGACCCAAAAAGACGCAAAATGACCAAAAAGACACAAAATGACAAAAAAAGACACAAATTACCAAAAAAGACACAAAAGACATAAAAAAAGACACAAATGACCAAAAAAGACACAAAAAGACATAAAAAAGACACAAATGACCAAAAAAGACACAAAAATACATGAAAAGGATTAAAAAATGGACAAAATAGCCCTTTAAGACTCCATAGAGTTAACAGTCTTATCATAACACGTATTCTTATCAGTAGCAGCTCAAAACCAGATAATTTACTGTATTTTATTAAGAGATTAAATTAATATTGAGCAGAATTGAGTTCAGAGTTTTGGTCCGGCCCCTGCGACCTTCATGGTGTTGGGTCATGTGGCCCCTTGGGGACATTAATTGCCCACCCTTGCTCTAAATGCTGAATTTCAGATGATATCCACTTATCCGTGGCCGGGTCGCGGGGGCGGCAGGCTAAGCGGGAGATGTTTAAGTTTAATGTTGAAGTGAAATGTTATAAAAGTGTTCCCGTTTCCATTAAAATTGCTCTTTTGTTTGGATCACACCCGTCTTCAAATGCAGCCGTCATTTTGGTCTCACCTTCACAGCCGGACACTTTCATTCCTGCAGGCTGTTGTCACGGTTACATGATGACAGAACGTCTCACAGCGAGACAGAAACCACCTCTAAATCACTCAACAGCTCCTCTTTAATGGTTTCCACTACAGTTGTAAACAATATCAAACACACGCTGACGCAACTTGTGGTTGCCTGCCTCCAGCAACCAGCCAAGCTGTAATCTAGGATCCTTTCTGTTCGGATTATGATAGCAGACAGTGCGTCACATGTCTGTTTCCTCAGAGAAGCTCAGAAGATCTTTACAATCAGCACTTCAGTATCCGACCAGCGGCATTGAATAAAAACCAGAAAAGTGTTTTTTTGCAAAACATAATGTCACAGTGAAGTGAAGTTGACCTTTTGAACATCATCACTTCATCATCTCATCCTATTAGACATTTTATATAAACATGTGTTTTGATTAGTAAATTAATTCTTGAGTTACGGTGAAAAACTTATAGTTGATTAATGAAAGTTTAATGTGAGTTTTATATGAATGGCACTTTAACGTGTTGTGTGTGGAAGGTCCCTTTAATTACTCTTTTTGGTCATTTTGTCTTTTTTTAATAATTTTGTGTCTTTTTTAATAATTCTGTGTCTTGTTTGGTTATTTTGTGTCTTTTTTAGTAATTTTGTGTCTTTTTTAAATAATTTTATGTCTTTTTCTGTCATTTTGTGTCTTTTTAAAAATAATTTTGTGTCTTTTTTGGTATATTTGTGTATTTTTTGGTCATTTTGTGTCTTTTTTAATAATGTTGTGTCTTTTTTTGTCATTATGTGTCTTTTTAAAAATAATTTTGTGTCTTTTTTTGGTATTTTTGTGTATTTTTTGTGTCTTTTTTAAATAATTTTGTGTCTTTTTCTGTCATTTTGTGTCTTTTTCTGTCATTTTGTGTCTTTTTTTGGTATTTTTGTGTATTTTTTGGTCATTTTGTGTCTTTTTTAATAATTTTGTGTCTTTTTTTGGTCATTTTGCGTCTTTTTTTGGTCATTTTGATCCTGAGTTTGAGATCCCTGTCCTAGATACTTGAGATATATAAATATGTGTAACCAAAACAAAAATGTAATTAAATGAATCCTTGGCAACAGGCAGTGCACAAGTCCAGGCTTAAATTCACACTCACACCTCAAAAGCATTCTGCGAAATGATGACGTGTCTCAGATGATAGATACGGGCGTCATATTTCCGAACACCATGCTGTTTACCCAAACCGTTGTGTGTTTGGATCCGCACCCTCGCTGTTACCATGACGGGGAACAGATAACACCTCTAGGATGCTCTAACAGTGGAGACAGTGGGATCAAACGTCCTCTTTGTTGGCTTTTAACCTTTGAGGCCTCTTTAACCCATTGAGGCCTGAAAAATCGCTGGGCGATTTTAAAATAAGCCTCTAATTTTCTGGATATTCTGGAAAATTCTGGAAAAAAAAGTGTCAACTCTTCTACTAAATAATAGATTTAGCCTCTGTAGCAGATAGAAATGAAATTCAAAAAGGTATTTGAGAGCTTATACAAATATTACAAAACGACGTATACGCTTTCCAGGCTTCAATGGGTTAAAATCACCTTACACTTTACTACGCTTTACTACACTTTTTAATTTAGTCTCTTTATTTAATAATTTAGTGTCTTTTTTGGTAATTTTGTGTCTTTTTTTGGTCATTTTGTTTCTTCATTAAGTAATTTAGTTTTTTCTCTCATTTTGTGTAATTTCTGGTCATTTTGTGTCTTTTTTGGAAATTTAGTGTCTTTTTTTAAATAATTTAGTGTCTTTTTTTAATAATTGTGTCTTTTTGTGTCATTTTGTGTTTTTTTTGTCATTTTGCGTCTTTTTGTGTCTTTTTTTTGTCATTTTTTGTCTTCTGTGTCTTTTTTAGTCATTTTGTGTCTTTTTTAGTCCTTTAGTCCAACATAAAATGTAATTTTGAATCTTTTTTTTTACTATCAAAACACTATCATGCTAAGAATTGTAAATGTGTCAAATGTGAACAGATGTGTCAAATCTAACATATAAGAGGGTTCCATCCAGTTCTATCATTTTATACTAAATCTATTTGAGCTTGTCTCCAGTTTTACTTGGTATATCATCATCAAACTGAAACTGGCCTCATGGAAATTAACTGTTTGGGGAATTGTTTGTTTCAGGTGTGATTAACAGTTTTGGTAAACTGTTTCTGACCAACGGGTCGTAGCGGTTGTAAAACACTGTAATGTTCTTTGCTGATGATACCATGATCTATTTAGTTAAGTGCACCAGTCATTCCTGCAGCAAAACAAGCAAAACAAGCCCACAACATGATGCTGTCACCCTGTGATTCATTTGGGATGGTGGGGTCTGTTTTCCTCCAAATGTAACGAAACATCATTATGGACAAACACTTCGGTTTAGTTTAATCAGACCACAGAAATAACAAACTCCTCCTGGCAGAGCGGCCCTTTTCTGGAAACTGCACCCAGACTAGTGCAAGTGCACAATTGTCTTCTATTGTCTATCTTGGCTGATTTCTCTTGACTCTCCCATGATGTTAGACAATGAAGCAGTTTGGTTTAGACGTGCCTTAAAATGCACCCAGGGGTGTGTCTCCAATTAACTCAAATGTTCTCATCACAAGCTTCCAAAGAATGACAGATCCAGATACACGTTTCTCACACAAACACACACACATTTTGAGGTTAAAGGTCATAGGTTGCTGTATAAATAAATACTTGTAAAGGAATGCTTGTTGTAGGTGTGCTCCTTGTATATTATATAGTATCATAACATTACTAGTATTAATTGTTATAAATCTCTGAAGAATCTCATCATAGTGTACACACACCGGCAGTAGCCCCTGTGGCCCTTTCACAATTTACCCAGAGGAAATGTTCTAGTTTTGTGTCTGTTGTTGTGTTGTTTTTAGTTATTTTGAGTCTTTTTTATTCATTTTGTCTTTTTTTTTGTCTTTTTGTGTCTTTTTTGGTAATTTTGTGTCTGTTGTTGTGTCTTTTTTAGTTATTTTGTGTCTTTTTTTAGTCATTTTGTGTCTTTTTTTGCTCTGCTTTGTTTTTATGTCTGAATGTGATGAAGAAGCCATGCTTTGGCTCTTTTGGAGACTCCAGAGTGTTATTGAATTATTGTTATTGAATATTCAGCAGTGATGTCTGTTTGTGTCCACTAGATGTCCCCAGTCTTCTAGTTGTTGTGGTCCAGCAGAGTGACTCTAATGTATGTATCAGGATGAGTCAGGGAGTGTTTAGGTTACATGTTGAGACAAGTCGAGACATGAGGTGTGTAATGATTAATCAGAACTCATGACTCACAACACAGAGAGGAAACCTCAATTAGTATCAACACTAAAACATGTCAACAATTGGATGACTTACCAAACACATATAGGCTTCTGAATGCAGATTGATAATAAAGAACCATCATCAATATGACATCACAAAAAATGTCAAAAATGTGTTCTACATTTCCTACAACTACAGGCACGCGTTTTTCTGCTGGAAGGACAACTTAGATGGCATTTTTTATCACATTTATTCCATTTAACCCTCTGGAGTCTCTAAAAGCGCCAAAGCATGGCTTCTTCATCATATTCAGAGATAAAAACAAAGCAGACCAAAAAAAGACACAAAATGACCAAAACAAGACACAAAATAACTAAAAAAAGACACAACAACAGACACAAAATTACAAAAAAAGACACAAAATGACTCGAAAGACACGAAAAGACATGAAAAGGATTAAAAAATGGACAAAATAGCCCTATAAGACTCCATAGAGTTAAAACCACTTTCTGATGTTTTCTCCATTGAAGGGCACCAAAGAGGGTATTATCTCCAATTAAAGGCACCTTGGGGGGCTCTCAATCATGTTTTTTTTCACAAAAGGGCATTTTGTGACATTTATTCCATATAAGACTACCTGGTGGGCCCTTTATGATGTATTTTTTCTACTAAAAGTGCATCCTAGATGGCATATTATGACATTTATTCGATTATGTTTTCTCCATTTAAGACCACCCCGATGGAACACTTTAGCACATCTTCTCCACTGGAAGTGCACCTAAAAGGGCATTTTCATCCCATTATTCTCAATTTAAGGCCTCCCTGATCCACCCATGGCAATAATTCGACAATATTACTAGAAGAGGTGATGATGATGGGTTTTTTTTTCTAATTTCAATTTAAAAAAGGACTGAAAGTATTAGATTCAGAATCATAAAATGTAAATCGTGGTATCCCCCTTTTCATTCAAAACCATGTATGTAATTATTATTTAGCAGAATTTCAGATATGAATAAACAAACATAAAACACATGTTTAAAAAGCAGCTGGAGAACAGACTGTAAAAAATGTCTGTAGATTTTACGGTGAAAAACTGCTAAACCATGACAGTAAAAGACGTAAAATGATAAATGAATTCAGTTAATTCAGTTCCAGTAACAATGAAACACCGTAAATGTATATATCAGCCAAAACAGTATTTTTTACATTTAAAAAAATAAATAAAAAAGACATTACTCCACTGTAAAATACACTACTGTAATATATATATACAAGCATCACTGTAATTTTTGCATTTATCTTTTGTAAAAAATATTTTTTCTCACTGTTAAATGTACTAAACACCATATCTCTGACAGAAATATACTGTAACAGTTAATGGTAAAATCTTTAATTAATGCAGCAATTATAACGTTTTTTGTTGGTCAATTATATGGCAGTTTCTTTTGATGGGAAATTGGAGTTTTATGGTAAAATATGGAATCGTAAATGTGAAATCAACAGTGCTAATATAATTGTACTGTAATATTAGGAAAAACAAAAAGTTTTGCCGCTTTTTACCGTATTTTTTACAGTGTATAGAGGAGGTGGTATACCGTATACAGCGGTATACTTACTGTTAGAATATATTTAAAAAAACACCCGAGTGATTTCTGTATTGCCTCAATCAGCAATTTTGTCCAAAATTTTGCCTTATCTGGGAAGAAGTAATAGCTAATGGTAAAATCTTTAATTCATGCAGTAATTATAAAGTTGTTTTCTTTTTGTAAATTATAGGCTATGGCAGAAAAGCGTTTCTTTTGATGAAAAAATTGGATTTTTATGGTAAAATATGGAATAAAATGGCAATCTTAAACGTGAAATCAACAGTGCTGTAATATTAGGAAAAACTTGCACCGTATTTATTACTGTAAAGTTTTGCCGCTTTTTACCGCAATTTCTTACAGTGTATAGAGGAGGTGGTATACCGCACACAGCGGAATATTTACTGTTAGAATATAAAAAAAAAACACCTCAGTGGTTTCTGTATTGCCTCAATCAGCAATTATGTCCAAAATTTTGCCTTATCTGGGGGGGTCGGGGAAACCCTCCCACCATACCTCCCACGCAAACGCGAAGCCTTAAAAAAAAATCCACTTCCAATCCAACATATACACTTGTCAATGAAACATGCCATAGTGATGATGCATTCACGGCACTCCCAATTGATGTGCCTCTGAAAGGATGTTCAGGGGGGCGTTTAGAGTCGCTCCGATAGATATAAGAGCGGTGAAAGGTGGAGACAAGCACCATCCTGCATCCCGACAACAGCTGACAACATATTTACGATGGTAGGTGGAGAAGAAAAGGCGGTGCAGACATGCCGAGACTCTCTCTGCACACACACTTTGGTATTTTGAGACAACTTGGACCGCTTTTTGGTATTTTAGGATTTTCCTAAAACACTTGGGGAGCATTTTTATGGATTTTTAGCTGCAAACTGGCAAAAAGAAATGACATATTTGCAGATTTTTGACTCATTTTGTAAAGTTTTTTTTATTTTTTTATTAACCTGTTCCAGTCGTGGCACAATATTGATTGTGCGCTTTTTTTCTTTAATATCCTCATGTTTGTATCGTCACTATGTCCTTGTATTTCTACACGTTTCCTCGTTTTTTGACTCATTTTGTAAAGTAGATTGTTGTTTTTTTACTAACCTGTTCCAGTGCGCTTTTTCCTTTAATATCCTCATGTTTGTTTCCTTGTATTTCCTCGTTTAAAGTGTAATTCCTCGTGTATATTCCATGTGAACATGATATTCCCGTGGATTTCCTTCTCATTTCTCCGTCTCCTCGCCACTTCCAGACGCCAGTGTCTCTCTCCTTCCTCCCGCTGCTCCTCCTCCTCCTGCTGCTGTGTTTCCACGCCGCTCCGCTCCACGGCGCAGCCTCGCCGCTCACTTTCACCGACACGGACCCCGTGACGGGCCTCTCCGTGGTGTGCGACCGTTGCGCCCCCGGCTTCTTCCTGCGCTCCCGCTGCACGGCGACGCGCAAGAGCGAGTGCGCGCCTTGTCCGCAGGGCTCGTTCACGGAGCTGTGGAACTACATCGGGAAGTGTCTCAGGTGTGGGGTGTGTGGACAGAACCAGGTGGTGAAGACGGAATGCTCCGCCGACGCAAACTGCCGGTGTGAGTGCAGAGCCGGGTTCTTCTACCGGAAAGACTTCGACATGTGTCTCCCACACAGCGAGTGTCACTCCGGGCAGGAGGCGCACAGCAAAGGTAGGACACCTGAACACAACACAGCAACACAACAACACCTGAACACAACACCTGAACTACACACAACACCTGAACACAACACCTGAATTCTACACAGCAACACCTCAACACCTGAACACAACAACACCTGAACTCTACACACCTGAAGAGAGGAAATGTGTCTATTCTAGGGCTGGGCGATATGGACCAAAAGTCATATCCCAATATATAACTCAAATTACCTGGGGGACGTTGGAGGCAGCATCAAAATGAGCAAAAAAAGACACTAAATTACTTAAAAAAGACACAAAATGACAGAAAAAAACGAAATTACTTAAAAAAGACACAAAATTACTAAAAAAAAAGACACAGAATGACAGAAAAAACACTAAATAACTTATTAAAGACACAAAATGACTGAAAAAGACGCAAAATTATTAGAAAAAGACACAAAACTACAAAAAAGACGCAAAATTATTAGAAACAGACACAAAATTACCATAAAAAAGACAGAAAATTACTTCTACAAAAAGATACAAAATTACCAAAAAAAGACACAAAATTATTAAATAAAGACACAAAATTGCCCCAAAAAATGCACAAAATGATTAAAACAAGACACAAAATTACATTACATAACATTTCCACTTCGTCCAGTAACAGCAGCCTGGTGGTAGCAACTGGCGCGGCTCATTTGAATATTCAAATGAGCCATGTGTTGATAGGTCACCACACGAAAATGTAACTAATGAAATTACTTATTTTGACACAGCTTTTTTGACACACATATTTAGCCATTAAGTATTAAATTAACAAGGTAACAACAGGCGGACCTTTTTTGTTATTTTCTTAAAAAGGAGGACAAATGGGTTCCACAAAAAAAAAAAGACACAAAATTGTGCTCACTGAACAGAATCTCACAGTTCAGATCATACAAACTCAGTTGACACGACGAATTTTGGACAAATAATGAAGCAGACAACAACTAAAACATCTCCGTGTCTGAAGTTATGTAACTTAATATTCATTTTGTGCATTTATATTTTTTCCAAAATTATTTGGCGACCCCCAGAAATCATCTCTGATCTATCTAACTGTCACTTTTTATTAGTTTTTTTCAGGGCAGATTGGCATAAAGAAGACTGATTATATTATATTGTATTATATTATATTGTATTATATTATATTATATTATATTATGCACAATGCATTGCAGGATTTCAGTGCATTCTCTGCACACTGTTGCAACTCTAATAGCTGCTTGTTATATCATTTAAAATTCCACTTCCTCTCAATATCAGGATCACATTCATCATGTTTCCTGTTCCTGTTTTCCACGACTCAGCACATGAATCCACATTATTATTCATATCAGCCTGCAGCTAGTGGTGTTTCCATTGCGACAGCAGGATGATTTGAGGAATTGGAAGTTGTTGTGTGACCGCAGCAGATATTCCATCTGATGAGTCATAAAGTAATACTGCCCCACGGAGGCAAACAGCTGCAACTATTACTACCTCTGCTCTGTTTACTAATACTCTTATTACACAACCTGAGGAATGAGGAGGAGGAACAAAATACACCAGTTGTGTAATGTTATACCCACTATGTTACTGTTTGTGTAGGTTTCCATTAGTTGCATGTAAAGAGAGACTCATTTTTGTTGCTGTAATGACACATGGTAGGAGCCATATAAAGTCTATGAGAACCAATATATCTTCCAAGCCACTTAGAACAGGGGTCTCAAACTCAAATTACCTGGCGGCCGCTGGAGGCAGTATCAAAATGACCAAAAAAATACACAAAATGAAAAAAAAAGACACAGAATTACCAAAAAAGACACAAAATTACAAAAAAAAAGCCACAAAATGACAGAAAAAAAACACTAAATTATTTAAAAAAGACACAAAATTACCAAAAAATTACACATTACTTAAAAAAAGACACAAAATTATTTTAAAGAGACACACAATTATAAAAAAAACACACACAAAATTATTAAAAAACACACACAATTATTAAAAAAAGACAAAAAAATATTTAAAAAGACACAAAATTACTTAAAAAAGACACAAAATTTCATCACAAGGGCCGCAATTGGCCCACGGGCTGCAAGTTTAATTCTGTGTCCGTTTTTAAATCATTTTGTGTCTTTTTTTTAATAATTTTGTTCCTTTTTTGGTGATTCTGTCTTTTCTTTGGTCATTTTGTGTCTTTTTGACTCTGCCTCCAGCGGCCCCCAGGTAATTAGAGTTTGAGACCCCTGATTTAAATGATTCTTTGACCCAGAAAACGTATATTTTGACACCAAGATTGACCTTTTAAGTGGCTTGGAAGATATATTGGTTCTCATAGACCTTATATGGCCAACCAAAAATTAAAACCTTTAATGATAGAGAGAATGTGGAAAAACTTTTGGTGCTTTTTTCCGGCGTGTCCCCTTTCTTCTCCAATCAGCTCCTGACTCTAATTATGAGGACAACAGACTGTATTTTCCACTCGACCTCTTATCTAACACACCTGTTCTTCTCCAGGTACACCTGAGCAGGACACCGTGTGTCGTACCTGTCTCAACGACACCTTCTCAGACTCCGTCTCCACCCACAAGACCTGCAAACCACACAAGAGCTGCAGCGCTGCAGGAGAGAAGCTGGTGCTGAAGGGATTCACCTGGCACGACAGCATCTGCACCACCTGCACACAGCTACACACCACAGGTGAGCTTTAAATACTATACATATAAATAAGAGACAACACACCACAGGTGAGCTTTAAATACAATATGTATAAATAAGAGACAACACACCACAGGTGAGCTTTAAATAAAATATATATAAATAAGAGACAACACACCACAGGTGAGCTTTAAATACTATATATATAAATAAGAGACAACACACCACAGGTGAGCTTTAAATACTATATATATAAATAAGAGGCAACACACCACAGGTGAGCTTTAAATACAAGATATATAAATAAGAGACAACACACCACAGGTGAGCTTTAAATACTATATATATAAATAAGAGGCAACACACCACAGGTGAGCTTTAAATACAAGATATATAAATAAGAGACAACAAACCACAGGTGAGCTTTAAATACATGCAGGAGAGAGACAAGGTTATAATAATTTTTGTTTTCAAATTCAGTTAGTTTTAATGAGTTTTTAGAGTGTGTTTGCTAGTTTTAAAATGATTAAAAAAAGACACAAAATGACCAAAAAAACCCACAGAATTACCAAAAAGACACAAAATTATTAAAAGACACAAAATTACCAAAAAATACACAAAATTACCAAAAAAAGACACAAAATTACCAAAAAAAGACACAAAATTATTTAAAAATTACACAAAATTACCAAAAGAAGTAATTAAAGGGAAATTATCGATATATGTTTTATATCAATATATCGCCCAGCCCTATTGCTGGTATGACAAAAAGCGATAACACGGCTTTATTAGTCACTTGTCTTTCAAAGCAGCACATCCACTTATGCAACTCCTTACTAGTAGTCATCTGAAAGACTTCCATCCATCCATCCATCCATCCATCCATCCATCCATCCATCCATCCATCCATCCATCCATCCATCTTCCTCCGCTTATCCGGGGCCGGGTCGCGGGGGCAGCATGATCTTCATCAGTTTCTAAATAGTTTCTGTTATTTATTTCTTGCAGATGGAGGCGACTACCTCAAAGAAATCCTGCCGGCGTTCCTCGTCCACCAGAAAATGACCCCCAGGCGGCTGCGTCGCATCCTGCACAATCTGCCGTCGAAGAACGGCAAAATACACGGGATTTCGAAGTTAAGCCGCCCGGATCTCCACGCACGGATCAACGCCTGGGTCGCTTCGGCCACGGCGGCTCAGATCCGACAGCTCCCGGACCTGATGACCAACTCGGGAGCGATCAGCGCCGGAGAGAAACTAAGGCACAAGCTGCAGAGAATCGACTTAAACCTGCAGGGATTGTGTGACCCTAACCCTAGCCCTAGCCCTAACCCTAACTCTAACCCTAACCTATCCCATAAAGAAGTATCTGTTCTAATATCGGGGTAAGGTTAGAAGCGTTTTTGTGATTTATTAAGTGTTTATTTGAAAGACTTTATTTTTTCCATCTAGTTTAAAAATTGCTAGGCCCTAGCCCTAACCCAGTATCAGAAGAATCATTTCTAATATCGGGGTAAGATTAGAAGCGTTTTAGTGATTTATTAAGTGTTTATTTCAAAGACTTTATTTTTTCATCTAGTTTAAAAATTGCTGCCCTATTCAAGATGCACTGTCAACACAGGCTTCAGTACTTTTTTTGCATTAGTTAAAGGAGAATACCAGTCAATTAGAGCAACAGTTTGTTACTTTTATCTGCATCAACTCATTAACATTCCTTCCTTTTTTCTGTGCATTCCTGTTTGGTTTTTTTCTACTATTTTTTTCTTTTTAATATTGACCAAAAAAATCCAAACTTGACTGGATTTGACAGGTTTAATATACTATATAGGACTGTGACAAAATGCAGCTATAATAGAGAGAAAAAAGTAAAAAAAAAAAAAAGAAAAGAAAGGAAAGGCCAACAGTTTTTGGTCCAAGGAACACATTCCTCATAGATTTATTTCTGGGGGTGAAACCAGACAAATGAAGCGGTCCAATTGATGCAAGAAGAGAAAGAAAACACAGGTATTACCCTTTAAAGAATAAAAAGTGTTGGCCTTCACTAGATCTACCTCTCCCTATGTCTGCATAGCATTAGTTTTCATTTTTTGTTACAGCTTGATATGTGAAATTAAATTATTCTGCTATTTATAGAAACGAGGTACCCTGCACCCTAAAAGGTTTTACATGCATAAAAAGAATGAGAAGAATTGAATGCAAGTGAGGCTGATGCTCAAATAAAAATCATCAAAAAGGAAATCTATGGTTATTGATTTTTTATGTAATTTACAATTCTGCAATTCTACAATGTCATTTAGCAGATGCTTCTTTCCAAAGCGACTTACAAATGAGAGTTAATACAACACAAGCAAGGATGAAGTCAAGAAACATAGCAAGAGTCAGAGCCGTAGGTTCAGTTTGAGTCCATTAGGACGCAGATGGAAATTTTCTCTGCTGCTGGTGAAGAACGAAAAAGAGACTTCTGCCGGCCGACAAGGTTTATTTCTTTGCAAAGAAATGTCATTCAACACACGAGCGGTCAAAATGAAGAAAGACCCCGAAAGGGTGGAAAACTGTCCAATTTATGCCGTGAGAACGCCCCAAAAGGCCCCAGGAGGGTGGCCTCCTTCAGTATTTACATTTAGTTATAGAATTTGGTCTGCACATCACAATTTAAAACACAAAGAGGACCTTTCTAGGTGTGAGAACCTTGTCTGGACATCACATTTGAAATACAAAGGGGACCTTAAAGTAGTGGCAGGAAAGGGGGAGGGAGTCGGGCATGTCAAAGTGTCTGAGATCAAAATTACTCTTACAAGGACACAAGTTCTTTTAGGTTGCAAGAGCGGCCAGTGTGATACTTGTTGTAGTCGTCAGTGTAGATCAAGAGTGAAGGTGTTCAGTAAAGAGTTGGTCTTCAGTCTCTTCTTAAAGATTGATCAGGACTCAGCAGATCAGATGGAGTTTGGAAGTTGGTTCCACCACCTATAGGAAGAAGAGTCTGGTTTGAGACGTAGAGGGCTTCTTCAATTTATTATGCATTAAGTCAAGTTTGTTGAATATCTTGATGAATGGTCAAACACATTTAACCCTATAAAGCCAAGTGTATCATATTTGATACACAAGTTTTTGAGACCTATACATCATCATTGTGATATTTTTTTCCTGAAAAACCTGACATGTGTTGAAAAAAACAACAACTGAGCAACAAATTGCACAAAAATACAAGATATAGCAAAAATGATATGCAGGTTCCATTGGTGGATCAGTCATTGCTGCGTGAAAACTTCATATCAGCAGATGTATGATGTTGTGTTATATGGAAAAAAATATTTTGCATGTTTGAGGAAAATGTTAAAAGAAAGTAAAGGCTTAAAAGGTTAAAAATGTTGGGTTTTATATGTTTTTGTTAGTTCAAGAAAAACAAACTGTGAGCAACAAATTGCACAAAAAGAACTGATGTATCAAATATGATACAAATTAGAATCATATATCCCTATTGTTTTTTGATTTTTTTTTTTTATTATCTGTCAGCAGGTTCAATAAACACTCAAGTTTAAAAAAAAAATAAAAATTCTGGCAATTATTTAATGGTTCAGGCTTTATAGGGTTAAGCATGGAAGACAATGCTTTTCAAGAGTTTGTCGTGGCAATTTTGACAGCTGCACTAAGTTATTTGGATGAGCTGGCCAAACACAAAGCACTCAATACTCTGTTCAGCAAGTTTTATTAGCACATTCGTGTTCCATACACCGCACAATCCCGAATGGCTCTTTCACAGTACATCAAAGCCCCATACACCGCTCGACTTATGACTCTTGTATTTCCCAGCATTGGCAAGACTCAATGTGGCCCTATCTTCCTGCCCTATACATCACACCAGGACAGAGCCCCCTGATCTACATGTTCCCCTCAATCATGGTGTTATCAGAGTTAAGTTGACAGTTCGAGTTCCCACAATGCCTTGCGTCTTGAATATCAAGTAGGTTGACGCCTACTTCATGTCCCACCATGCAGGAAACACCAAATTTCCTTCACAAGTTCTTCTCAGTCACTGATTTAACATATAAAATAAAAACAATTTCAAAGTTTATTATTTCACCATCAAACATACAGCAGAGATGAATATGTGGTCTCCAGACTATATCTTATCTGTGATAAAGTCTGGCGGTTGGTTTAAAAAAATTAGGAATTTTACTTGTTGTTATGTTAGAACTGTAAATAATGCAAAAATGTTGAGAAAAAATGTGTTGTTTGTTCAGCTGTTGACACAAATCACTTAGTGGACAGGATACAATTTAAAAGCTTATTCAGCTGTGAAACTCAAAAATCATTAACCAAAAATGAAAGACGGATCAATTCATTGTTGTGATGTGTTGATAACTGCCTCTGAGTAATTGTTTTAGTGTTTGTATTGTTCATTGTGATGTTTGAGGAGGGAAAAACCACAGCATGTGGGAGATTAATGCCTGCGGTCGGGTGTCTGCTCTGCTTCACTGACACACAAAGACAGATTGTTCTGAGTAATACTTAGTAACAAGTAAACATCATATTTCTAAGACTACCTTTACAACCTACAAAAACAATCTTTAGCAGCCGTGATCAGCCAACATCCCTACTGTTATATAATGAGGTGGAAGCAGAGACATTTTTTAGAAAAGGTTCACTTTAAGATGCTACCAAATCAACTAGATTACCCTTATGTGTTGCACTAATGCACAAGAAAAACAATAAACCCAAATTCACCTTTTTTTTGTTTTGCCATCTCGACCCAAAATCTGAATTTCTTGTTTTAAAATCTGAACTTTTAAAACCCTCTGGAGTCTCCAAAAGTACCAAAGCATGGCTTCTTCTTCACACTCAGACACAAAATGACTAGAAAAAAGACACAAAATGACCAAAAAAAGACACAAAATGAGAAGACAGAATAACCAAAAAAACCCACAGGAGACACAAAATGACAAAAAAGACACAACAGACACAAAATTACCGAATAAGACACAAAAAAGACGCAAAAAGACACAAAATGACCAAAAAAGACACAAAATGACCTACAAAGACACGAAAAGACATGAAAAGGATTCCAAAATGGACAAAATCTTCTTAAGCTGCGGACACTCTACAAGATTTTTTGCCAGATTTTACCCACAATTTCCAAAGTCTGCAGCAGTCTGCACTAAAAGTTGGGGTACCGGCTGAAATATGTGCCACCAAAAACTGAATTTGAATGATTTATATTTGAATTTCTATTGCTCAACTTGAATAATTGCATAAAAAAAAAACTGAATTTGAATCACATAATCTGCATTTGTATGATTCAATTTGAACCATTGCAATAAAGAAAAACTGACTCTGAGTTATAATCACTCATGTCTCGTCTTGTCCTTTACTTCCTGTTTTATTTTGTACTCACCTTTCCCCTCTCGTTTCAGGCCCTTGACTTCCTTCCTTTGTGTGATTTTCCCTCCACTCTGATTGTCTCCCGCTCCCTGATTCCTCTCACCTGTTGTTCCCCGTTCCTCAGGTAGAAATAATCCTCGTCTCCCTTTGTCTTGTGTCAGTTTGTCTTGTGTCCCAGGTGTTCCAGGATTAATCAGGTTTGGTGTCCCGTTACTGACTGTCCTTTGTTATATTTTTGTAACCTCCTTAGTGAGCGTCTTTTGTTTGTATTAAAGGTTTTTTTTTTTTGTTTTGCCAATTGTGGCCCTCGTGATGATATTTTGTGGCCCCCACCTTGATATGAAAGTTTAATGTGAGTTTTATATGAATGGCACTTTACCATGTTGTGTGTGGAAGGTCCCTTTAATTACTTTTTTTGGGTAATTTTGTGTCTTTTTTTAAAATAATTTTGTCTTTTTTTAAGGGTCATTTTGTGTCTTTTTTTGGTCATTTTGATACTGCCTCTATAGTAATCATAGTTTTAAAACAATATTAGCACATTATCATTGTATCAAAAGAAGAAGAAGTGGAAATGTTATGGAATGTCATTTTTTGGTAATTTTGTGTCTTTTTTTTGTCATTTTGTGTCTTGTGTCTACACTGTAATCTATCTATCTATCTATCTATCTATCTATCTATCTATCTATCTATCTATCTATCTATCTATCTATCTATCTATCTATCTATCTATCTATCTATCTATCTATCTATCTATCTATCTATCTATCTATCTATCTATCTATCTATCTATCTATCTATCTATCTATCAATCATAATTTTGTGTCGGTAATGTAGTCTTTTTTTAAAATAATTGTGATACCTCCTCCAGCGGCCACCAGGTAATTTGAGTTTGAGTTTTGAGACCCCTGATTTATACACGTTTATTTGCATATAAATTAAAAACCGTAATAGTTTTCATTGTAGAAAGAAAATTCACATTTTAAAAATGGTCTAGAAACATAAATGTCTCACTGTGAAAGCTCCTCTGATTGAACTTTAACTGGCTTTCTCAGCTTGTCTACATATCAGATATAAATAAAGTTATTACTGTAAATAAAACGTGTATTTTCAATAAATAGATGGACCCCAGAGGGTTAATCCAGCTCACCTGCTTTTACTTCTGATTTAAAAGTTAATAAATGACTCCAGTTTTGTTTCAGGTCTGTAAATGAACAAGAACCAGCTGTGGATCACACAGATCTCAGTCTGAAGGGGATTTTTTTGGTTGTTGACATAGTAAATATTTTCTCTATACAGAAGCTGATTATTAATTCAGGGCTGAATGTTGACTCACATATCTAACTGAAACCTGAAGCTGCTGCTGTAAACACAGTAACAATGTTCTTAAATCAAAGGTTAGAGGTCCATGTTTTTATTGTGTTTCCTCTATTTCTCCGCCACGGTTTCAGTGGCATTTAAAGGTTGAAGAGAAAAGGAAGGAAAACTCTTGATTTATTTAGCCGGGTGTGTAACGGATTATTGTGCTCTACTTCTCCATTCTTTAGCTTCATGAGAGTCATAAATCTGCGGTGACCTTTGACACTTCCTCTGTTCCTCATCACGTCCAGGACACTCTCAGACATTTAAATGTTAATAACACGCAAACAGGAGAGCATGCTGAAAAACGTAGAGGAAAGTTTTTGTTTTATTTTATACATTGTCATTGTTTAAATCTCTTTATTTAGGAAGCAACCAGAGAAATCCTCTGCAGAGTGAAAGAAACAAGGTGCTATCAAAAATACTACAGCTTAGCTAAGATATCTAACAAAATAAGAGTTTCTCCAAAAGGAGGATAAGCACAGGAACCGAACTACAAACAAATCCTAATCTATGAAAACGGGGGAATACTATCTAACCTGACAAAAGGGGAAACCAACAAAAGAAACTCTAACAAACTAAAGGCGTTCCAAAAGGGAGAATCTACAAAAACGCTCCGTAAACCTGAAGAAGGGACTAAAGAGATAAAAAATAACAGAACAGAACAAATCACTCCAACCGGAGGAAAACAAAATGGCTAACAAGAAAAACTATGAAACTCAATTCCAGCGCTACGCTATTACATTACAAAGAAAACCACTCTTGGAACACATGGAGCAGGGGTCTCAAACTCAAATTACCTGGGGGCCACTGGAGGCAGTGTCAAAATGACCAGAAAAAGACAAAATGACCAAAAAAAGACAGAATTACTAAAAAGACACAAAAAAGACACAAACTGACTGAAAAAAAAAACACTAAATGATTTTAAAAAGACACAGAATGACAAAAAAGACACAAATGACCAAAAAAAGACACAAAATGACTAAAAAAGACACAAAATTACAAAAAAGACACAAACTGACTGAAAAAACCACTTAATTACTTAAAAAAGACACAGAATTACCAAAAAATACACACAATTCTTTTGAAAAAGACACAAAATGACCAAAAAAATACACAACATTACTAAAAAAAAGGCACAATTATTAAAAAAAGACACAATTATTTAAAAAAGAAACAAAGTTACCAAAAAAAGACACAAAATTACCAAAAAAAGTAATTAAAGGGACCTTCCACACAAAACACGGTAAAGTGCCATTCATATAAAACTCACATTAAACTTTCATATCAAGGTGGGGGCCACAAAATATCGTCACAAGGGCCACAAGTTTGAGACCCCTGACCAAGATACTTAGAACTTGGCACCACCTCCATGTCCACCCCACAGGTATTCACTGGCTGAAGGGAGGCGTGAACCTGTAGAAATCTATGATCATTTCCTTAGTCTTTGAGTGTTCAGTAGGAGATAGTTCTTGGGACTCCAGTCACTGAAGGCTTTTATCAGATCCCTATATTCAGATTCCTGTCCAGGACTCAGAGTTGTATTTGAAGTCCGCTGTGTACAGTGCGAACAGGAGTGGAGCCAGAACAGTGCCTTGTGGAGCCCCTGTGCTGCTCATTAATGTCCCAGAAACACCGTTTCAAACACAAAACCTGACACACTGTGGCCTTCCTGTCAGGTGATCTGTTACCCAGGAGCTAAATGCAAGTCTTAACTAAATAAAGATATGTAGACATTGAAATGAAATAGAAATATGGCAATATAGACATAATTTGACGTAAATAGAGTTATATAAAAAATTCACGCTGCCACGAATAAAAGTTGGCACTGTCCAGTTTCCTCAAGCCACAGTTTGACCGTGTTTACGTTTCACAATTTTTAAACGAAAAAACATGTTGATTCCGTGCATTTTTAAACCATTACAACCCATTTTTATTGTGACTGCAATACGTCAGAAACAATACTTCCCGACAGAACTGCTAATTACAGGTCATGTCCTGAGTCTGTTTGTTGAGTCGGACAAGTAAACGTTTGGAATGATCTTCAAACAGCAAACAGCTGAATTGTTTTTCCCTGATTGGAAACAGAGGTCGGGTCAAGAGTGTTTAGGTTGGATTGACAGAATGAGAAGAAGTTATTTCTTAGAAAATAAAAAGAGAACTGGAATTTGCCGACATCCCACAAAAATGTTTTATTGTTGATGAAGAATTGTTTTATGGTGAAAGCCACGTAAGTTCCTGGTAAAGTTGGTAAACATTGGGTGGCAGGCGCTATGGCAACTGTCATAGTAGGAAACATTTCACAGGAGGCAACTGATCATTTTTGGAGACAGAAAGATTATATATCACCTCAAAGTCACCAAAAGGGCCTTAACTAGCACGACATTGCTAACATTTGTTATCTGGGATATTTACAGATAAGTTAATGAAGCTAAGCTACAAAAGTTAACGTTAGTATAACTAGATGGACGGGGTCAACCCTATGTTCCCCAAAAAGGGTCCTTTGTTCCCCGTTTTTTCCCCAAAAGGGTCCTATGTTCCCCAGTAACAATACATACTGGGGAACATAGGACCCTTTTTCTGAAAAAGGGTCCTATGTTCCCCGCAATCTATCATTCTTCCCGGTAGACTCTCAGCATGGCCAGCAGGCCTCCCGTCACATGGACCACCTTAGCTCAAGCAGCACAAAACTTACATTTGCTCAGCAGCAACTTTCTGGTTACTTTGTAGTTCATTTTTGGGCTTTTTAAATAGGGTTGGGGTTAGGTTTGGATTAAAACGCAGCACTCTTAGAGAGTGCTACGGAGGGCACGGGCACAGGAGGATCATATAGATAAAATCTTTTTTAGAGGTTCCTTCACGAGAGGGATTTTCTTTAATAAAAGCTATTAAAAAGGTGTCTTATCTATTAAATAGTTAAAAGAGTGGTTTTAAAAGATGGAGGCAGGAAATCCGGGCGGAGGTTGAGGGAGCGATTCATTTCTTTTGTTCAATTAAAATTAATTAAAAATTGAATAATAAAAGTGACGTTTTTTTCGGTTGCTGTTCCGGTTAGTTACCTGGAGGAGATTAAAAGGTACAGAAATGGAGTAAAACCACAGTTTAAAAAAAACCTTTTTACCATGTGAAAATAAATAAATAAATAGGGCATACTATAAAAATATAAAAGAAATTAAAATAGAATTTTGATAGATATATAAAATAATTTAAAACATGTACATCCTAAATAAGTGCGTTACTTTTTAAATAGGGATGGGTTAGGGTTAGGCCTATTTGCCATGGAATTTGGCAGTAATGGTGGAAAAAGTAACAGACCAGGGAACATAGGACCCTTTTTGGGAAAAGCAGGGAAAAAGGGTCCTATGTTCCCGAGTCTCATACAAAGAGGAGAACATAGACATGCTCCCCTTTGGACAACAGCTAACAATCATGTACGAAAGTCAATAAAAGTACAAAGTACAAAAACTAGCTCAAAACAGGCCAATAAACTCCCAGCAAACAAAGTGACATGATGTGCAACACAGCTAGGAGCTAACGTTAGGCTAACGTTAGAAAGGGTTAGGTTAACGGTAGCTAACGTTAGCCTAATGTTAGGAAGGGTTAGACTAACGTTAGAAAGGGTTAGGCTAACGGTAGCTAACGTTAGCCTAATGTTAGGAAGGGTTAGGCTAACGTTAGCTAACGTTAGGCTAACGTTATCTAACTTTAGCCTAGCGTTAGAAAGGGTTAGGCTAACGTTAGCTAACTTTAGCCTAACGTTAGAAAGGGATAGGCTAACGTTAGCTAACTTTAGTCTAACGTTAGAAAGGGTTAGACTAACGTTAGCTAACTTTAGCCTAACTTTAGAAAGGGTTAGACTAACGTTAGCTAACTTTAGCCTAACGTTAGAAAGGGTTAGACTAACGTTAGCTAACTTTAGCCTAACGTTAGAAAGGGCTAGGCTAACGTTAGCTAACTTTAGCCTAACGTTAGAAAGGGTTAGGCTAACGTTAGAGATGTTAACTCTATGGAGTCTTGGGATATTTTGTCCATTTTTTAATCCTTTCCATGTCTTTTCGTGTCTTTGTAAGTCATTTTGTGTCTTTCTTGTAATTTTGTGTCTGTTGTTGTGTCTTTTTTTTGTTATTTTGTGTCTTTTTTTTGCCATTTTCTGTCTTCTGTGGGGTTTTTTTGGTTCTTCTGACTTTTACTAATGACCCGTTCGCAGCATGTTCATAGTGAAAACTAATGAGTGGAGTAATATATTTTGAGGTCAATCCAGGGACAAGTGAAGTGAAAGATAAGTAAATCAGTCCCTCAGTGTGAGAAAGAAACAGTTTAGTTTTTTTAGGCAGGTGTGGACCCTGGGAGAGGACCATTTATCAGGAAGGAGCTGATCTTGTTTTCCTATGATAGTAATGATTTACGCTGCTTCAGCAAACAAAAGCACCTTCCTGGGAAAGAAAGGATCCGTCTGTTTGTAGCAGGAAATGGAAGCAGCAGAACGGGAATCAACAATCATCTCCAAGCTGTGCAGAAACTCTGTGGTCGTTACTCCACAGTCTGCTAATGCCAGACTAACCACACTGCTACTGCACCGTTAAGCTGCCAGCTTTAATTATATGCCCTAAAATAGTGGTGTTTGGTTTCATAATGTCAGAGTAGTCAGCTGAGTCACACATCTCTGTAATCCTTCCAGTTATTTCTAGAGCCAGATCAGCTGTCCGGAAACATCTCAGGAATTCAAGGTCCTGGATGAAGGACTGATGATTAAGGCCTTTTTTTAATGCACGGTGCAGATTAAATTCTAATATCAGCAACTTGAGCTGCACTTTGAACGGGAAGTGAAGATAACAAGACCTTGAGGAACACCCAAGGATAATATGCTGAGGATTTCTGCGAAAAGTGGCATTTTTCAGCAATTGTATGTCTTAACCCTCTGGAGTCTCCAAAAGCGCCAAAGCATGGCATCTTCATCACATTCAGACATAAAAACAGAGCAGAAAAAGACACAAAAAGACACAAAAGGACCAAAAAAGACCAAAAAAAAGACACAAAAAGACACAAAAGGACCAAAAAAAGACACAAAATGAGAAAAAAAAAGACACAAAAGGACCAAAAAAAGACACAAAAAAGACACAAAATTACAAAAAAGACACAAAATCACTAAAAAAGACACAACAGACACAAAATTACCAAAAAAGACACAAAATAACTAATAAAAAGACACAATTGATGCCCAGTGGACAATAAAACAGTCGGTCACAGATTCCTTTGGGCCTAACAACCTTGTTTTTGGTAGACTCATTGGGCCATTGATCAAAAAAACAGGTGGAGGGCCGAGGATTGTGTTAAGCTACACATTTTTACAATTGTAGAATACACATTGCTTTGGGCCTACACCAATGATGAATGAAAATTTAATTTAATTTATTCATTAACTCTATGGAGTCTTATAGAGCTATTTTGTCAATTTTTTAATCCTTTTCATGTCTTTTTGTGTCTTTGTAAGTAATTTTGTCTCTTTTTTTTGGTCATTTTATGTCTTTTTTGGTCATTTGTGGGGGTTTTTTGGTCATTTTGTGTCTTTTTTTTTCATCATTTTGTGGTCAATTTGTGTCTTTTTTGGTAATTTTGTGTCTTTTTTTGGTCATTTTGTCTCTTTTTTGGTCATTTGTGGGGGTTTTTTGGTCATTTTGTGTCTTTTTTGGTCAATTTGTGTCTTTTTTTTGTCATTTTGTGTCTTTTTTTGGTCATTTTGTCTCTTTTTTTGGTCATTTTGTCTCTTTTGGTCATTTGTGGGGGTTTTGGGTCATTTTGTCTCTTTTTTTTGGTCATTTTGTGTCTTTTTTGGTCAATTTGTGTCTTTTTTTGTCATTTTGTGTCTTTTTTTGGTCATTTTGTGTCTTTTTTGGTCAATTTGTGTCTTTTTTTGGTAATTTTGTGTCTTTTTTTTGGTCATTTTGTCTCTTTTTTTGGTCATTTTGTTTCTTTTTTTGTATGATCTGAACTGTGCGTGTGAGATTGTGTTCAGTGAGTGGGGTTCGCGGACAACATGCATGTTAAATTGAGGGTCGCGACTGAAAAAGGTTGAGAACTACTGGCCTAAAGGTCGGAGAACTGAACACACGTCGTCAGATGGGAAAGTAAAAGAGCAGCGATCATCATTTCCATAAAGTGATCAGGAACAGGAAGCAGGAATAAAAAACGGCAGCAGAGCAGATTTGTTATTAGTTCCCACGCTACCAACGTTTTGGTTCTGTGGAGGATTTCTGTGAGACAGATATGAAACAGGAGGCTCACACCCAGTGCTGTGTGGAAACTCTCAGTTGAGACTTGTGAGAGTTCCTTCAGAAGTTTTCTGGTATTTCACCTGTAAGGTGTTCCCATTGACTGTCGCAACGTGGGCGATTATAGATTAATTAAAGGTGAATAATTGTTTGACCAACCATGATGAATAAAGATTATAATCCCAAACCTTAAAGTCAGAAATTCAGCCTTTTACCGCGTCATGCACTGAGACCTATTTACACTGGATCCACTGCAGACGTGATGAAACCAGAGATTTAAAACAAGACAACGAGTTCTGTCCCTAAGCATGCTGGGAGAAACAAAAATGGAATACAAATGTATTTAAAAAATCTCCGACACAGCTTAAAATTTATTAACTTGTTTATAAAAGCTACAATTAACTCTATGGAGTCTTAAAGGGCTAGTTGGGCCATTTTTTAATCCTTTTCATGTCTTTGAAAGTCATTTTAAGAAGAAGAAGAAGATGAAGAAGAAGATTTTGTGTCCTTTTTGGTCATTTTGTCTTTTTTTAGTCATTTTGTGTCTTTTTTACTGTAATTTTGTGTCTTTTTTACTGTAATTTTGTGTCTTTTTTACTGTAATTTTGTGTCTTTTTTGGTAATTTTTTGTCGCTTTTTTAGTGATTTTGTGTCTTTGTTGGTAATTTTGTGTCTTTTTTGGTCTTTTTGTGTCTTTTTTGGTAATTTTTTTGTCGCTTTTTTAGTGATTTTGTGTCTTTGTTGGTAATTTTGTGTCTTTTTTGGTCTTTTTTGGTCTTTTTGTGTCTTTTTTGTGTCTTTTTTGGTAATTTTTGTCGCTTTTTTAGTGATTTTGTGTCTTTGTTTGTAATTTTGTGTCTTTTTTGGTCTTTTTGTGTCTTTTTTGTGTCTTTTTTGGTAATTTTTGTCGCTTTTTTAGTGATTTTGTGTCTTTGTTGGTAATTTTGTGTCTTTTTTGGTCTTTTTGTGTCTTTTTTGTGTCTTTTGGTAATTTTTTGTCTTTTTTTAGTCATTTTGTGTCTTTGTTGGTAATTTTGTGTCTTTTTTGGTCTTTTTGTGTCGTTTTTGTGTCTTTTTTAGTAATTTTGTGTCTGTTGTTGTGTCTTTTTTTTAGTTATTTTGTGTATATTTTTTTGGTAATTTTTCACTCTTAATTTTCTCACACACCTCACACTCCTCCAGATACACATGTTTCACACACACACACACACACACACACACACACACACATACACACACACACACACACACACATTTTGAGGTTAAAGGTCATAGGTTGCTGTATAAATAAATACTTGTAAAGGAATGCTTGTTGTAGGTGTGCTCCTTGTATATTATATAGTATCATAACATTACTAGTATTATTTGTTATAAATCTCTGAAGAATCTCATCATAGTGTACACACACCGGCAGTAGCCCCCGTGGTCCTTTCACTATTTACCCAGAGGAAATGTTTTAGTTTTGTGTCTGTTGTTGTGTCTTTTTTCGTTATTTTCTGTCTTTTTTGTGTATTTTTTTTGGTAATTTTGTGTCCGTTGTTTTGTCTTTTATTAGTTATTTTGTGTATTTTTTTTGGTAATTTTGTGTCTTTTTTATTTATTTGTGTCTTATTGTATATTTTTGGAATTTTGTGTCTTTTTTTTTTAGCCATTTTGTGTCTTTGTTTGTCTTTTTTTGGTCTTCTTAGTTTTTATGTCTGGATGTGATGAAGATGCTTTGACCCTCCAGAGGGTTAAACACAAAGGAAATGAGGAAACTGGCAACCAGTCAGTACGTGAAGCAACTAACGTTGTCTTATTGAATAATCTAAATTTGAGGAATGATGACACAGCAAACATCTTGCCCAAACCAGACATTAACCAGTCATAACCTGTTGCACAGCGCCTCTACGTCTAGTGACTGTAACAGGAAGGATTTGAGGAATGACAGCAAACAGTAAGAGCACATAGCGCACGTGTTGCCTCTGTCCACATCAGCTCTCTGCCCTTCCTGCTTTGCATAAAAAGAAGAGAGTTAACAGTAAAAGAGTCGACGTGTGCGTACGGGTCGACCTTTCCTGGTTGCTGGAGGGTAAAAATACTCTACTGGGAATAAAGGAAATATCATTTCCGTTTGTGTTCTTGTCTTTACCAGGATAATGTGTGTGTGTGTGTGTGTGTGTGTGTGTGTGACGTAGTGTGACTATGCAGTATAAAGGTGAATAATGAATAATGGTGCTTAGAAAAGACATAAAATGACCAAAAAAAAGATACAGAATCACCAAAAAAAGACACAAAATCACAAAAATGATGCAAAATGACTGAAAGAACACTAAATTACTTAAAAAAAAGATACAAAATTACTAAAAAAAAGACACAAAATTACCAAAAAATCGGGATCGGTGTGCTCTTAATTTTCTCACACACCTCACACTCCTCCAGATACACACTCACACACACACACACACACACACACACACACACACACACACACACACACACACATTTTGAGGTTAAAGGTCATAGGTTGCTGTATAAATAAATACTTGTAAATGAATGCTTGTTGTAGGTGTGCTCCTTGTATATTATATAGTATCATAACATTACTAGTATTATTTGTTATAAATCTCTGAAGAATCTCATCATAGTGTACACACACCGGCAGTAGCCCCCGTGGCCCTTTCACTATTTACCCAGAGGAAATTTTCTGGTTTTGTGTCTGTTGTTGAGTCTTTTTTCGTTAGTGTCTTTTTTTTAGTCATTTTGTGTCAATGTGTGTGTGTGACGTAGTGTGACTATGCAGTATAAAGGTTACTGACGTAGTGTGACTATGCAGTATAAAGGTTGATGACGTAGTGTGACTATGCAGTATAAAGGTGAATAACGTAGTGTGACTATGCAGTATAAAGGTTACTGACGTAGTGTGACTATGCAGTATAAAGGTTGATGACGTAGTGTGACTATGCAGTATAAAGGTGAATAACGTAGTGTGGCTATGCAGTATAAAGGTTGATGACGTAGTGTGACTATGCAGTATAAAGGTTGATGACGTAGTGTGACTATGCAGTATAAAGGTGAATAACGTAGTGTGACTATGCAGTATAAAGGTGAATAACGTAGTGTGACTATGCAGTATAAAGGTTACTGACGTAGTGTGACTATGCAGTATAAAGGTTAGTGACGTAGTGTGACTATGCAGTATAAAGGTTGATGACGTAGTGTGACTATGCAGTATAAAGGTTGATGACGTAGTGTGACTATGCAGTATAAAGGTTGATGACGTAGTGTGACTATGCAGTATAAAGGTTGATGACGTAGTGTGGCTATGCAGTATAAAGGTTGATGACGTAGTGTGGCTATGCAGTATAAAGGTTGATGACGTAGTGTGGCTATGCAGTATAAAGGTTGATGACGTAGTGTGGCTATGCAGTATAAAGGTGAATAACGTAGTGTGACTATGCAGTATAAAGGTGAATAACGTAGTGTGACTATGCAGTATAAAGGTGAATAACGTAGTGTGACTATGCAGTATAAAGGTTGATGACGTAGTGTGGCTATGCAGTATAAAGGTTACTGACGTAGTGTGACTATGCAGTATAAAGGTGAATAATGAACAATGGTCCTTAGTTTCACGGTGACAGAGCAGTTTTTGTTGCTCAGCTGACTCACATCTCCTTCATCCTTCCAGTTCTTTCTACATCAGGGGTCTCAAACTCTAATTACCTGGAGGCAGCATCACAATGACCAAAAAGACACAAAATGACAAAAAAAAAAGATTCAGAATCACCAAAAAAAGACACAAAATGGCCCAAAAAATACCCAAATTACTAAAAAAGACACAGAATTACCAAAAAAGACATAAAATTACAAAAAAAAATACACAAAATTACAAAAAAAAATCAGAATTACCAAAAAAAGACCCTAAATTACCAAAAAAGACATAAAATTACAAAAACATACACAAAATTACTAAAAAAAAAACAAAGTTACCTAAAAAAGACAAACTCACCCAAAAAAGAGGCAAAATGACTGAAAGAACACTAAATTCCTAAAAAAAAAAAAAAAGACACAAAATGACCCAAAAAATACACAATACAAAAAAATAAAATGACCAAAAAAGATACAGAATCACCAAAAAAAGACACAAAATCACAAAATTGATGCAAAATGACTGAAAGAACACTAAATTACTTTTAAAAAGATACAAAATTACTAAAAAAAGACACAAAATTACCCAAAAAAGACACAAAATTATTTTTAAAAAAAGACACAAAATGACCAAAAAATACACAAAATTATTTTTAAAAATGACACAAAATGATTAGAAAAAGACACAAAATTACCAAAAAAAGACACAAAGTTACTAAAAAAAGACACAATACAAAAAAGACATAAAATTACTAAAAAAAGATACAAAATTACTAAAAAGAAGACACAACAACAGACACAAAATGACCAAAAAAAAGATACAGAATCACCAAAAAAGACGCAAAATCAAAAAAATGATGCAAAATGACTGAAAGAACACTAAATTACTTAAAAAAAATACAAAATTACTAAAAAAAGACACAAAATTACCAAAAAAGACATAAAATTACCAAAAAAAAGACACAAAGTTACTAAAAAATACACAAAATTACCCAAGAAAGACACAAAATTATTTTTAAAAATGACACAAAATTATTAGAAAAAGACACAAAATGACCCAAAAAAGATACAGAATCACCAAAAAAGACGCAAATCAAAAAATGATGCAAAATGGACTGAAAGAACACTAAATTACTTAAAAAAGACACAAAATTACTAAAAAAAAAAAGACACAAAATTACTAAAAA